>NC_134484.1:162548317-162848317 GCF_040206685.1 Ascaphus truei | reverse complement strand
CTATTAGGAGGGAGAAAGACCACCATTGGATCTGTATCCAGTAGAATGAAAGGACCTACTCACTTGGGAAGTGGGGAGGGGCGGGCTTAAAACCCGGGAAGGAGGAGCATTTATACATTTACTAAAGAGCATAAATTGGTGCTAACTTTAGTTTTAATAAGGTGTAACTGGTTAATTATCATATCATTATCATCATTACTATTTTAAATGTAGCTGTATTTTTGTATTTATTTTGATTACTTCCCATACATATTTTAACACTAGCGCATATCTAATATAGTCCATCAATTTCTTCGCCAAAGTAATCAAAGCAACTTTTCATACGTGTTTACGCTTTTTAAATACAGTTTACGGTTTTGTCAATGTGAACACTCATTTCCAGTCTGTAAATTTATAACTGATTTCGAAAATTATTTGTTATTACAAAAGAAAAGGAAAGGGGGCTCTGAACTAATACAATGTTAATGCAAAAAGCATAATTTTCCTCTAGTGTTTATGCATCAATGTCCCAGTGTACATAATGCTGCGTCCATAGATGGACCAGCCGTGCTGAGGCGTGCGGACGCTCTGCGCTGAGCCCCTGCATCCTCAATGAGGATGCCTTGAGAGGGGGCTCACGCGAGCGTCCGCAGGCGTGCTGAGGCGTTGGAGGTTTCAGCCGAGCGCCAAGCTGTTTTTCCAGCGCGCTGTCGGCTGAAAACCTCCAATCACTGCACAGCAGCGTCAACGTCACGGCGCCGTGACGTCGGCGCCGTGACATTGACGTCAGTGCGTCGCGGGCGATTGGCCCAGCGACGTCACTGCCCCGCCTCCAACCACCTCCCCCCGGCTCCCTTCGCGCACGCTGGCTCACCTGCAAGTCCGTGCAATCGCGCTGACTAAAGCAGGCGAGTCTCAGCATTAGCGCGCCTCCGCTCTCCCCACACCTCTATGGCCCGGGCCTTAGTTTGCTTTTTGAAGGAGTTAGGGAGAAGTTACATGGCATATGAGATGTATAGTAACAAATTCTGTGTCTGTGGGTGCCTTTTTTTTCTGTTCAAACTGCAAAAAAAGTCCACCAGGCTCCTTATATTTTACTTGTTACGTTGAATATACAAAGCATTGCTTTTCCATAAGACACCTTTAGACACCAGAAGAAACCTTACAGTCCATTCAAATGTATGGTCTATAAAATGTCTTTTTGCACTAGCATTTTTCTTACAGAATAGCACCACTTAGCAAATATAGACAAAAAAAAGGTTTTATTGAGCACTGTTCTTTTTCAAATGTGACTTTCTGTGTTCAATTTGCTGCAATTTGTTCTTCAAAAATATTTAGCTGTTATTGTAAATGTCATCATTATTCTATTTTGCTCTTCTTTTAGACTTATACTGTAACGCTCACTGTATTCCTAAAATGCATTTTACACATGTTTACCATACAATAACAAAGACCAACTTGCATTCAATTAGCATTTTTAATTTTAACATTTTATTCTGAGGTTCAGACTTTGTAGCTCATGTTAAAATTCATAGCAGGGAGCAGACTATTTTGTTGTTTGTTACATTTCCTAACAGTAGGAATCTCTACATATTCAATATCAAATCCCCTCACTGTGCTGTGAAGTCATATTTCTTTACATGTCCTGTGGGAGCTGATCTCTTCATTTGCTCAGAATGTCACAGATGCTTGGCTTCTGTTGGTAGAGGGAGATGATGCCACCTCCTTTCTCTAGTCATTTGCATGTTTCATTGATTTCAGAGAAGTTTATACAATTTATATCGCAATGTGTCTTTTCCTGCAATATCCTCAGAGGCTTCAGAAACAACAGGGGTAATTCCATTGCCCATATTGGAAGCCATCCCATCACTTTTTTTTTTTTTTGGAAGGAAGGCAAACTAGAAGGACTTCCAGTCATTCAGTTAATTTCAAGGTTTATTTGGTGATTTATCATTGAGGATATAATGTACAAGTTGGAGCTCTATCCGCTTTCCAATTGTTTGTGCACAACTAATGGTTTTATGTATGCCTTTGTCTAATAGCCTTAGTGGAATTCTTCTCATTATGTTTTTCTTCTGTTCACTAACAGCTTCTTCTGTCATGGAACATGGTATTTGTGTCACAATCTACCCTTCACAAAGTTTTAGTTCAATAAGAGGACAAGATGAAGGTGTTAAAAGGATGCTGATGACAATTGAAGGTGTCCCGAAACATTGGGATTTAATACTGAAAATAAACATTTATTACAAAGAAATGTAGAATATTACAGATATTCATTTGACATTGTGTTTTGGTTTTGCCATAAAAAAAATAATGGGTTTTGTTTCTTGTTTTTCCTCACCTTACTTGGTTTTAGTTATTTTTTTGGTTAGGGATTATGACAGAATTTGAGAGTTTATTATTTCATACATACAGTATAAAAATAAAAATAAATCTATATATTAAAGTATTTATTTATTTAAATTTTTTCTCACACGCTGCTCACCACGAAACTCAGTACTAGAGTGCATGTAAGAACTTAGGGCAGACACCCATACCAGACCTATACCCGGGACCCACCAAAAGAAAACATGTAGGGAATTGATGAGGAAAACCAACAAAGGGCGTGAAATGCAAATGGGAGCAGGAAACCTGGCTGCCAGATATTAGGGTCTATTTACAATGTTTTGTTTAAAAAGGAAGGGTTTTAATTCCTTTCTGAATGGAAGTAAAGCTTCCTGATTTCTTAAAGCTGCAGGGAGCTCATTCCACAGTCTTGAGTAGGTTTTGAAAAAGCTTTTCCACCAGCTCTATTGACCTTAAATGAGGTTCAATCAGTATACTTCATGTTTTTTAAACATAAAGTAACTTCTTATTCGGTACCATCAGCACTATTGTACTTTTTCTTTCTCTTCCTTTTCTGAGATTGATTTGAAGGGTTAATATGTGCATCCTAAGAGAAAATTGAATTCAACTTAAAGACTGCCATGATGGGTCTGGCCTAAATCTGATATAGAGAATGTGAGTGTGGATCTATCAGCTTTTCCCAAACAAACATTGTGTTACAAACAATATTGAAAAAAGCACCTGTGAATGACCAGTCTATTAAAGACAGCTCTCCCTCCACTAGAGGGGTTACAAGAGCTTTTTGCAGGTACAGCAGTTTTAGGACCTACAGAGGGGCCATATTGTGATGTGGTAGTAGGCTTAAAATAATTTGGCCAAAGAATTGAACTAAATGATAAGATAAACAGGTAAGTATTTACCTATATTATGTCAAGATGGATGTAGCACTAGGCCCTTTTTGTCTTTTGTTTTTTAAATGAGGTCACAGCCCTAGTAGCACTCCTCTTGACACAAATATATATGATATCTGATGTGGTGAATGTGGGCTCTGAGCTTAAAGGGGCTGTGTGTGTGTGTTTCATCTACAATACTCCCAAACTCTCTCTGAACATCAATTTGATTATGTACTGTACTACCCCAATCTGTGACACCTTGGTTTTGAACTTTCAGGAGTGCCTTACGACACTGACTCTTTCTATATATAACTATATACTGTATACAGGGCTGGAAATTAGTAGGGAGGGAGTGGGATGGCATTCCCCTTATTCTAGAGATCCCCAAAAATTGGAGATGAAATAAGAAAATGGGCAAATTCAAATTATATATGCACTTTTTTTCTTTTTGTAGCCCTTGTTCCCGGGAAGGAACTACCAATGCTGCTATTACCTGCTGGCAACCAGGAGAACTGAGCCTCCGCCACTGGGATCCTGGGGCAATTCTCGTTCGTCTTGATGCAACGCCTCCACCTGTAAGGGTTCCCAACGTGGTGGTATAGGTCTTTTACAGGAACAATAATAATGATACAGACACAGACAGGTATATAACAACAACCTTTACTGAACGCAGACCCCTTTACCCTGTACCACACAGTAATATAGGCCCCAACCTGATGCCGCAAGTGAGTGACCCCAATTGGTGCTGGGCACCAATACCCTGATGTCCTTTTCCCAATGTTAAGGCCCACCCACACGTAGGAGATAGCGCTATCCCATGTAGTGTTGGTGCACATAGTTGGGTACCTGCCCGGGGCATCCAGCACCTGGGTAATGCAGATTAACAAGAGGATCTGTCTGATCCAACGTCATAGTCATCCGTGATGGCGTCCACCTCCGCATGGGGTGAATTCCGGCGTGGATAATATCACCAGAGTCTCTTGCAATGGAGGCGGTCTGGTCCCAGACCACAGGCTGCAATCACCGTGCGGCGTCTTCACTGTGTCCCTGACATAAGAAAGTAAAATGGGGAAGCGTCCCTATCTGAAGCAACCACAAGCTACTGTGAGTCGGGGCATAGCTGGGGCCTAAGGGGGTGATATACTAGGCTTAGTCTCAGAGCCACAGGCAAAATTACCATATCGACCACAATTGTAGCAGCAGACAGCGCTTTTGGCATCAGGGTCAGGATAAGGTTCCGGCATTCTAGCCACTCTGGGTGCTGAGACAGGCATCTCTGACGGTGGAGTGTTCTTGGATCGTTCTATCTCCGTGGATTTTTGAATCGAAGAATTCCGACACGTCTTCTCCCTCGGCTTGCATGAGAGCATGGAACCAGGCCAATAGCGATATGGCATCATCTGGAACGCCATAGGTCTTGGTGCTTGTGCATCAGCATTGGGGTGACAATCATTGTAGAATTGTACCATATGGGCGGCTTGAGGCCTCAGGCAATCTATGATTCACTGCTGTTTTATGGCGTCGGAGCAGGGCCACTCAGGAAGCACTTGCACCACATGATTCCTACATTCTCAAATCTCTGCTTCCCCTAAGGGTGTAGACCGAGTTCCTGAGAAAACCTTTAGTTTGCGGTACTGGTATGACTGAGAGGACTGTGTCAGGGCTTCTACCAGTGGTGGCAGGATCACGCCTAAAGCGGAAGTTCCCGTAGACAGGTGGCTATAAGAAGTGGGACTCTGACTAAGGGTTTGCAGAGGGATACTCTGGTGGTGGATGGTGGTAGGTAGTATTAAAATCCTCCACCATATATCCTAGTTTATATACATACTGTGTATCCATGTACAATATGCAGTTTATTATGATCATGAGCTCTTATGCTCTTCCTGGCCCCCCCACCTCCCTTTCTCCCCCCACCCTTCCACTTCCCTCCCTCCCCCTTCCCCCCTCCCCCTTCCCCCCTCGCCCTTCCCCTCCCACTCACTCTCTTTTCCCTCCCTCTCCCTCCCACCCTTCCCAGGGTTTCGTGATTCATTCTGAGTATTGTGCAATATAGTACCATACAATTTTAAGAGTACAATCAATCAAAGACTATGTTTCACGTGACCCTTCAATGTTGCAACGTTTATTAACTTTTTATATGTTTTTCAGCAATCAGTACCATCCAGAGATTTCCACATATGTTCTTTGAATTCAACATATGTAAAAATAGAATAACATTTGTTTTGTGTAGTTTAGCCATATGTGGTCAATATATGCCAATCATGTGAACACTGAGAAACACTGGTTTTCTCTGGAGGTCCACAGCTGAAATAGTTTTAATTAAGTCCCTGTTCGTGGGGTTTGTACTTTAAATGTTGAGCTTGCAGTCACTCTCTTCACTCTCAGACGAAGCGCCAGCAGAGCGTGAAATGCGTAGAGGAGGAGGCTGTGCTGCAGCCTGCTGTTTTTACCTGTGTGTGTCCATACCAATAAAGCTACTGTATTCAACTGTGGATCTGACGTCATTTGGCTGTTTGCTGTTGCACCGGATCTTTCCTCTTCATTTCCTTGCGCATGTCTCCTGGCTATTTCATATTTCCCACAGATCCAACTTTTCTAGCCGGCTTTGCTCTGATTGGTAACTGGGAATTTTCCTACGCGATAATTGGCTGCTGAGTTTTGTGAATGAAACTCAGAATATTATAAAGAACCTATGAGCCAATCAGATTCGAGTTCTCCAGTAGTAAGAGCGCAGGCGGACTTTTCAAAGTTGCTTCTGCGCGAATAGCAAAGCAACCGGCTTCGATTTCAAGCCAGAAAAGCCTGCGTGCCAGAGTCTAAGTCCTGACTTTTGCACCCTAGTTCTGAGAAATGTTCGTAGCGGATGTGGCTGGGATTTTATGCCGATTTTAGTTCCAGAGGATTGTCGTAACTCGCGGTCAGGAGGGACCAGTTCTCAGAAGAGAACGTATCGGTGGCGTGTGGAATTTAATTCCGATTTTAGTTCCACGAGAATCCGGGCTACAGTAAGTCCCGGTCAGGTTAAAACTCTTCTATAGGGTTCCCTGCACTTAGTATTGTCTAGTTTTCGGCCCTAGTCCCAAAGTAACTGTCTTTTTGTCTGTATTTTGTGTATCAGTGTGTGTAAGCGAATTTCTGCGAATAAACTACAATTTATTTCATTATCTTGACTTGCTCAATGAATGACCCTGGTAAAAAGGTATAAAAAGACCTTGTCTTCTGTGACACAAGGTCTGGGATTTGTAGTCATCTCTGTGACGCCAGTGCCCTTATTGGCAGATCTTGCGATTTAAGGGCACTCTGATATCACTGACCTGCTGCAAGGGTTCAAGTGAGTTGTAGTTTCTAGCAAGGAAATACCCATGCTGCTGTTGAACTCCCAGGAATTTTTGCAAAGAGGTAAGTGACCATTGATCTTTGTTGATTGAAACTTTACCTTCGTGTTCAATAAGATAACCATCACAAATTTGTGTTTTAGAATACTTATCTGAGAAATATGACACTAAGGGCCTTATTCAGAGAGGGTTCATTAAAAAAATCGCCAGGGAATTTAAAGTGACTGTTTTTTGGGCGTTGCAATCACGGTTTTCAGAAAGGCTCGATTACCAGTGATAGCAAAATGCCCAAAATGGGCGAGTTGCTGCCAGCGAGAGCATCGAGCCTCTGAAAAGTCCTGAACCAGCGATTCATTTCTGCTGCAGAGAGAGCAGCTCTGAGAGAGCCGCCTCTCCCAGCTGAAATGTCGCCCGAAATGTATTTATTTAAATATACATTTCTTTAATAGTGTAGAGGTGCAGGGGGTCTCCAGAGCTGAACCACGTTGGTTTTATGTCCGGAGACCACCTGCTTCCCGAGATACAGGCACCTTTATGGGGTGCCGGTATCTCCTATGCAAGGAAATGTCCCGGTCACGTGACGCGAGACATTTCAATGCAGAGGGATACCGGCACCCCATAAAGGTGTCTGTATCTCGGGAAGCAGGGGGCCCCGGACATAAAACCAACGTGGTTCAGCTCCGGAGACCCCTGCACATCTACACTAATAAAGAAAGGTATATTAATAAATATTTTTAAAAAATCAATACACGCCCCCCCCCCCCCTTCCGCCCAAACCCATACAGTACAGTTATGGGCAAAATAACCATTATCCAGATATGGATAAAAGATTATTTGCCTATTTTTAAACACTGCATTAGCATACATAAATAAAGTAAATAAATAAAGTTATACTTACCACAACAGCAGGTGCCTCTGTCCTCCGTTGCCAGAAAGCATATATACAAAATAAATACATTCTAATGGCCTCTAACCCCTTAATCACCTTAGCGGTTACTAACCGCTATAGACATTAAGGGGTTAACCCAACCTGACCCGATACCAACCCGGGAGGCCTAAGCACCCACCCTGACTGACTTTACCCACCCTATACCCATTGAGTAGTATAGTGGTACATCATACCCATATAATAATAATATGGGCATGATAAGCCTCTATAGCACTCAATGGGCACCCTAATGACAATAAATTAATACACAAGACACACAGTAATAAAATGTAACTAAACTCCAAAAAATCACACGTCACTAAATACAAACAGTAGCCAGCTAATCCAATCAATAGCAACATCAACAATGAATTAATTAAACCATTAACCAATCTAAACAATTAATTCCGAAACCAAATCACAATGAATAGTAACACTAACCAATGTAAACAATGAATTACTCCAATATTAATTAATATAACCAGTGTTCGACAAACCTATACATTTGCTCGCCCCGGGCGAGTGGATTTAACATCGTGGCGAGCAACTATTGGCCCAAGCAGCATACCTTTGGTACTAGGTGGCGAGTAGATTTTTTTGTGTGGCGAGTAGATTTTTTGGTGATTTCTCAACCACTGAATATAACCATTAAAACTCCAAAAAATAAATTAAAACAATCTCTGAAGTAACCATAAAACATATTAGCTAACATAATATTACATTAAGTACAAGCGAACACCAATCGCAAACCTTTAATTACATTAAGCATGAAAAAACAAACAATAACATCCACATAATACATGAAATGCCAAAAAGCAACACCAATACCAATCGATAAATGCCCCCCAAATATTGTCATAATAATGTATTAATCTGTACCCTAAAGCAGGGGAGCGCAAACTTTTTGTGCTGCGCCCCCCTGTCTCTCTGCCCCCGGCTCTCGCGCCCCCCTGCCTTCCTTCAGCCGCGTCAGATGACGCTGCGTGGGCGTGTGACGTCAGGTCACATGGTGCCGCGGCGTCTATTGACGCCGCGTTGCCATGGCGACGCAACACAGGCGGCTGAATCCCGGTAAGTAAATAGTTGCAGGGGTCTCACGCGATCCCCCGGCATTTAATTTAAATGCCTGGGGGAAGAGCGCGGGGCCTCTGCAACTGCCCGCGCCCCCCCAGCACAATCTCCCGCCCCCCCTGGGGGTCGCGCCCCCCACTTTGCGCACCGCTGCCCTAAAGAGCTACCAATTAATATATTATCAGTCAATGTGCCTCCCCCAAAAAATCAAAAAACACATCCAAAGATTAAACATGTAAAAAGAGACATTTACAAACATTGAATATATTACTTACAGTGGCGGCGCCGCTGAGTCTAAAGCGGCTGGAGCCGCAAGTCGCGTGGAGTCCCGTTTTTTTTTGCCTCGGCGTGCCGCGCGTCACTGATGCGTGGTCACGCTTCATCGGGTGCGTGCGCGCCATGCGCGTGTGCCCAGGGCTCCCCGAAGGGAGCCCGGGGTTGCTCCTTTGTGGGGGATGGCGGTGGGGGGCTCTAGGGGACCCGGAGAGGGGAGTGGGATGCCCCGATCGGAGGACCGATACTCCGAGGCTCCGGCGCACGCGCAAGACAATTCGGCGCGCCGGGTATCTACCGCAGCCGAGACTGGGTGAGTGTTAGACTCAGCTCGGCCACGACAGTACCATTAGAAGCGGTGGCCCTCCGACTCCCGGGGTAACAGGAAGCTCACGTACCTTGAAGGCCTCCAACTGCATCCGATGACATCCGCCATGAAGATCCTGCTCAGGTACCGCAATCTTCTTTTATTTTTCTTTACTCACTGTCTTCTATCTTCAACTGTAACCATTTCTTGTTCTTCTTTATCTTCTTTCTTCATCTGTCAATCCAAAAAACCCCATGTTAAATCCCAGCCGATGCTGTCTCGTCGGCTTCTTGGGCTCAAATGAGGCGTCACGGCCTTAAATATGGCTTGTGACGTCACATTTACCCTCAAAATGGTTAACAGCCACCTGATTGGCTGTTAAAACCATGTGCAGACTTTATTTGTATTTTTTTGCCGTGACGTCACTTAAAGGGAATGATGCCAGCCAATCAGAATGGCTGTGCTTCATTTGCCTTTAAGATGACGTCACGAAGCCGGCGTGAGATGGTATTTCAGCCAATCAGATCGTGGGAACAAATGCCACACTCTGATTGGCTGAACTACCTTGTGACACAACGGCCATCTTGGATTTACCGACGTCATGTTAAAGGTAAATGAAGCACAGCCATTCTGATTGGCTGGCATCATTCCCTTTAAGTGACATCATGTAAAAAAAAAAAAAAAAGTCGGAGCATGGTTTTAACAGCCAATCAGGTGGCTGTTAACCTTTTTGAGGCTAAATGTGATGTCACAAGCCCTATTTAAGGCCGTGACGCCTCATTTGAGCCCAAGAAGCCGACGAGACAGCATCGGCTGGGATTTAACATGGGGTTTTTCGGATTGACAGATGAAGAAAGAAGATAAAGAAGAACTAGAAATGGTTACAGATGAAGATAGAAGACGGTGAGTAAAGAAAGAAAAAAGAAGATTGCGGTACCTGAGCAGGATCTTCATGGCGGGTGTCATTGGATGCTGTTGGAGGCCTTCAAGGTACATGAGCTTCCTGTTACCCCGGGAGTCGGAGGGCCACCGCTTCTAATTGTAAGTAAGATATTCAATGTTTGTAAATGTCTCTTTTTAAAGGTTTATTTTTTGGATATGTTTTTTTTGGGGGGGGGGGGGGGGGCACATTGACTGGTGAAGGAAAATCCATTATTTCCTCCCCTGGCTTCAGAACCGAGAGGAACCTTTCCTCTGCCAAGTACACTGAAGCCTTGTGACTGGATACACCATCTGCACCGTTTGCAGCAGACTCCCCCGGAGAAGCTTCCACGCCTTGCCACTGTTATCTTCGATCTTTGGGGAACTTTCAGGCCTGGTAGACGAACGAAATGAAACGTAACGCAAGCCAGGTTTCAAATCCCTTGTCTCAATTTATTACTCATAGGGTAATGACTTTTATACAGAAAAAAAAAGATATTGGTTAGTGGCGTTACATAGGCGTATCATAGGCGTGTCTTGGGCGTAGCTTTGATTAGAGGCGTGATTTAGGGGCATGACATATTAGTGACTTTTGGGACGTGTCTTTCCCAATACAAGCAATTGTCTGAATACATAGCTTATTCATTGTCTGTTATCAAAAGAGACCTTGAGTCTTTAGCAACTATATTACACTATTTTGCTTCTTGCAGAGAACCATTCTATTATATTCTATCTAAAACATCATGAAATTGACAACACAAAAGTATCGTAGTAATATCCTGACCAGGAAGAAAGGAAATGCAATTTGGCAGAAACTGAGTGCATTTAGGAATTATATTTCAGCAAAAGGCTGACTACAGAATCTTAGCTAGTTATGACCATACAAAATGGAAGCTTAAAATGAGTGCAGATTCTGGCCTGACATATTGGTCCTAACAACTGGTAATATATTAATCTGTACCTCTTTAGGGTACAGATTAATACATTATTATGCCAATATTTGGGGGGGCATTTCTCGCTTGTTATTGCAGTTAATGATGTGGATGTGATTGTTTGTTTATGGTTAATGTTCTTAAAGTTATATTATGTTAGCTCGTGTTTTATGGATACTTCAGAGATTGTTTTAATTTATTTATTTGTGTTATAATGGTTACATTCATTAATGTTGGATTAATTCATTGTTTACATTGGTTAGTGTTACTATTCATTTTGAGTTGCTTCCGAAATTAATTGTTTAAATTGGTTAATGGTTTAATTAATTCAATGTTCATGTTGCTATTGATTATATTGATTGGATTAGCTGGCTACTGTTTGTATTTAGTGAAGTGTGTTTTTTGGTAGTTTAGTTGGCTTTTATTATTGTGTGTCTTATGTATTACTGTATTTTTATTAGGGTGCCCATTGAGTGCTATAGAGGCTTATCATGCCCATATTATTATTATATGGGTATGATGTACCACTATACTACTCAATGGGTATAGGGTGGGTATAGTCAGTCTGGGGTGGGTGCTTAGGCATGATGGGTGGGTGAAGGGGGTATTAACCCTAAGGATGGGTGTTTAGACCTTGCGGGTGGGTAGCGGTTGGGTTAACCCCTTTATTACCTTAGCGGTATTAACCGCTATGGTAATGAAGGGTTAACTCCACCCGCAACCCCCCCCGCAATGCCTAAACAGCCACTAAGGGCCAAATTCCCCCTTCACCCACCCCCGCTAGCCACAGTATTGTATTGTTTTGTATGTTTCTTACAGTAAGACTGGCACGGGTGTTTAACCCCTTCATTGCCTTAGCGGTTAGCCACTAAGGTAATGAAGTTGCTATACATGCATGTTTCCTGCCTCGGATGCCTGCCGGGGGGGTCCGGAGCTGCTATTAATGGCTATCAGCTCCGGAGACCCCCGGCATCAATCCGAGGCAGGAAAGGAGCCTGATTTTTTCTAAGTCCCGACATATCGCAGCTTATCGACCCATTTCCCCACCAATTGACCAACAATTTTGTGGGGAATTGGATTTGGGGAGAAAATCGTTTTTTAGGGCTGCGATGGGCTGTGATAGTTCGCGACACCAGACACCTAAGGGCCTTATCGAGGCTTTCTGAATAAGGCTCTAAGAGGGAAATCCCCAGTCCCAACGCATCAAGTTCTAAATCTTCAGAACATCAAGAGAAAGAGGGGCCAACGCACTATGCACCGATAAGCCACTTATCGCCGCCCTATTACCAAAAAAGGCTACTGCGATTCAGTAAGCCCCGATAAGTCCGCGATAAGAGACCTTTTCAGCAATTTTTTTTGCCGGAAAAAAAAAAAAGCCAAACGAGCGGCACTAAGTAACTTATCGACAGGTTTTCAAACACATGCGATTTTAGTAGCCCCAATTAGCTTATCGAGGCTAATTGCCACTCTAGAATTGAGATTCTATCAAAATCATCCCGCCAGGAAAAGTTGGCAAGAAGGTGGTGAGAAGCTGCCGATAAGCAGCGAGACGCGACTTGCATTTTCCTGCATCGGATTGATGCTGGGGTCTCCGGAGCTGATACCCATTAATATCAGCACCGGAGACCCCCGGCATGGATCACATGCAATAAAAATGCATTTACAGGCAACTTCATTACCCCCTGCTCCCGCACACAAATAATAAAAATGACATTAAAGCAGCTTCATTACCTTAGCGTAGAGGTTTCTTGAATGGCGGTGCAGCTGCCTTTTGAAAAGATTTTTGGGACCGAAATTGCAAATTGCTGGGTACAAAACGTTTTCTTGGCACATAAAAAACAGCAACAAAACAGACTCTGATGCGTTTCAGCCGCCAAGGGCCTTTGTCAAAGAGTATAGCATAAACCAAACACTTACAATTTAAATAACCCCCGTTCCCGCCTCCTATGATGACGTATCGGCACTCCCTGCCTATCAGAATCATCACGCCCCCTCTGACAGGGACTCTAAATGATTGCTGTGTTAAACACAGCTGGTCTTTACTTACAGCAAGCAGGAATCACAGGGAGATATAAACACTTCAACTCCCCTATGACGTGATGGCTGAGCCACCACTGAAAAGCTCCTGGTTTGTTTATACTTTCACTTAACCATTGGCCTGCTGGAACCGATGGTACATAGACAGAGCCAGAAAGGAGGGGGTATTAAAAACACACACAGTATGGTGGAAAGCTACATAAATAAATACTTTCCACATCATACATTCAAAGGGAAATGAAATTCCAAACACAAACGAACAGTGTGGGACTCCCCTGACTGTTTGTCAAGATAAACTGTGTGACACTAAAACTCACTCCATACATGAAGTGATTTGAAACATTAAAAATAACAGTGCTGTATAATAGATCATCACAATACATCACAATTAATATTACCTGGAAAAATTGTTTATATAATAAATTCATATCTTCATAAAGATTTTGTAAGACATGTGTCTAAAATTTACAGTTAATGAAAGAACTCATTAATTATTTCTGGACCACTTACATAATGGACAGACAGATACTTGTCATTGGTTAATAATTGTAAAATAGCTAAGCATTAGACATTCAAATTTGGACCTTGTAAACCCAATAATCATTTCTATATCGCATGTCTGACGAAGAAAAAAGTAATGTAAGTCATGGATAAAAGAAAAGGAAAAAAGAGAGGGAACAACACATCAAATCGGAAAGAAGGGGAGGTGGAGAAGGAAGAGTGGGGGGAGCGGGGAGAAGGGGAGGGGGGAAGGGGATAGGATAAGGAGAGGAGGGGGTGAGGGGAGGGGGAGGGAAAAGGGGGGGAGGGGGAGGGGGGAGGAAGGGGAGGGGGGGAAGGTGAGGGGGAGGGGGGGAAGGGAGGTGAAAGGTAGAGGGGGGGCAGGATGGGGGGGAATGGGGGGGGGGGGGAAAGGAGCAGAGAGGAACTTTGTTTAAGGTAAAAAATGTTGAAGTTCCCAATCAACATTGATGCCCACAGGAGCCATTGTGTCCAATGAGAACATCCAGAACATCTCTCTCTTATTCAGAGTATTTAATCTATTCCCCCCACGGATGTTAGCTGCTATATACTCAATAGCCATGAATTTGAAGTTATCAAGGCCACCCTGGGGGCATTCTACAAAATGTTTTGAAACAGGATGTTTCAAATCTTTATTCTTAATGAATCTCACATGTTCCATTATGCGTTGTTTAAGAGGCCTGATGGTGCAACCTACATAACCTTTACTGCATTTACACCAGATGTAATAAATTACAAACTGTGTATTACAATTGATAAATGTCTTTATAACATGTGGTTTACTCAGTTTTTTAACTACAAGTGATTTTGTGGGATGTGCAAATTGACATATCCTACATGTCCCACATCTAAAAAAAGCCCTTAGTTGTTTCTAGTGTGGGAGTGTCTTTAGATGAAAAAAGGCTAGGGGAAAGGTTATTGGCCAATGTTTTAGCCTTTTTGAAAACTACCTTTGGACCATTTTTTACAAATGGGAGCAAGTCGGCATCTAAACTAAGAATTTCCCAATGTTTGCGAATGATGTTTTTCACTTGTTGGGCCTGGTTACTGAATTTAGTCACAAAGTAAGGTGTTGTATCATCAACCTTGTGTTTGTTTCCATCAAATGTTTTTTTGGGGCCACCAAGAGTTTTCTTAGGATTGCCTGGCCTACTACCACAAGAGGCAATAAGATCATCGCGTTTTAAACTTAATGAATGTTGGTAAGCGTCATCTATGGTGACTTCATTGTACCCCTTTCCATAAATCTTTGTTTTAAATTATCCGAGTGGTGCTTGAACGTCTCGTCTGTGGAGCATAACCTCCTTAACCTAAGGAACTGGCCCTTAGGTATACCTTTTATTAAGGGCTTGGGATGACTGCTGTCTGATCTAAGGAAAGTATTCCGTGAATTGACCTTCCTGTATACCTCCATTTGTATGGTACAGGAAAGATCAATATAAAGGTGTATATCTAAATAATTAATTTGAGTTTCGTGACTATCAAAAGTGAAATTTAAATTCAACTTATTATTATTCAATATATCGATGAATGAGACTAATGTATCATAACCCCCATCCCAGATCAGGATGAGGTCATCGATATGTCTTTTGTAAAAAATTATATGATTACGAAGTGAGTTATTAGTGCCATAAATGTGCGTGCTCTCCCAAAAACCCATAAATAAATTTGCATACGATGGGGCAAAAGAAGTCCCCATCGCCATACCCCGTGCCTGAAGAAAAAAGTGTGTGTCAAACATAAAGTAATTGTGCGTCAATAAAAACATAATTGAATCTAATAGAAAAATATTTTGTGCTCCAGAATAATTAGATTTGTGTAAATAGTGGTGAACAATAGCCATCCCCTGCTCGTGGTCAATAATACTATATAATGACGAGACATCCATTGTCACCCAACGGTATGTTGGAGACCAAGCAATCTCGTCTAAGGATTGAATAAGATCCACTGTATCCCTGATGTAAGAGGGTAAACCCTTAACCAGCGGTTGCAGGAAAAAGTCAATGTACCGAGACAAACCATCCCCCAAAGATCCAATACTGGAGACGATGAGACGTCCCGGAGGATTCTCCAGTGATTTGTGAATCTTTGGGAGATGGTGAAATATCAGTACAATGGGGTAATGGGTGAGCAGAAACTCAAACTCATCTTTATTAATTACCTGAAGAATCCTACCCAATTCCAAGAAGTCCTCAAGTTCTCTTTTAAATTGGACCGTGGGATTGGAAGGCAATTTAGAGTATGACTTTTTGCCTCTTGTGGTAGTAGGCCAGGCAATCCTAAGAAAACTCTTGGTGGCCCCAAAAAAACATTTGATGGAAACAAACACAATGTTGATGATACAACACCTTACTTTGTGACTAAATTCAGTAACCAGGCCCAACAAGTGAAAAACATCATTCGCAAACATTGGGAAATTCTTAGTTTAGATGCCGACTTGCTCCCATTTGTAAAAAATGGTCCAAAGGTAGTTTTCAAAAAGGCTAAAACATTGGCCAATTACCTTTCCCCTAGCCTTTTTTCATCTAAAGCCACTCCCACACTAGAAACAACTAAGGGCTTTTTTAGATGTGGGACATGTAGGATATGTAAATTTGCACATCCCACAAAATCACTTGTAGTTAAAAAACTGAGTAAACCACATGTTATAAAGACATTTATCAATTGTAATACACAGTTTGTAATTTATTACATCTGGTGTAAATGCAGTAAAGGTTATGTAGGTCGCACCATCAGGCCTCTTTAACAACGCATGATGGAACATGTGAGATTCATTAAGAATAAAGATTTGAAACATCCTGTTTCAAAACATTTTGTAGAATGCCCCCAGGGTGGCCTTGATAACTTCAAATTCATGGCTATTGAGTATATAGCAGCTAACATCCATGGGGGGGATAGATTAAATACTCTGAATAAGAGAGAGATGTTCTGGATGTTCTCATTGGACACAATGGCTCCTGTGGGCATCAATGTTGATTGGGAACTTCAACATTTTTTACATTAAACAAAGTTCCTCTCTGCTCCTTTCCCCCTCCCCCATTCCCGCCCCCCCATCATGTCCCCCCTCTACCTTTCACCTACCTTCCCCTCTCCCCCTCCCCTTCCCCCCCCTTTCCCCCCTCCCCCCCACCCCCCTTTTTCCCTCCCTCCCCCACCCCCTCCTCTCCTTTCCCTATCCCCTTCCCCCTCTCCCCCCCTACCCCCACTCTTCCTTCTCCACGTCCCCTTCTTTCCGATTTGATGTGTTGTTCCCTCTCTTTTTTCCTTTTCTTTTATCTGTCTGTCCATTATATCTAAGTGGTCCTGAAATAATTAATGAGTTCTTTCATTAACTATAAACTATAGATACATTTTTTACCTTAAACAAAGTTCCTCTCTGCTCCTTTCCCCCCCCCCATTCCCCCCCATCCTGCCCCCCCTCTACCTTTCACCTCCCTTCCCCCCCTCCCCCTCACCTTCCCCCCCTCCTCTTCCTCCCCCCTCCCCCTCCCCCCCTTTTCCCTCCCCCTCCCCTCACCCCCTCCTCTCCTTATCCTATCCCCTTCCCCCCTCCCCTTCTCCCCCCTCCCCCCACTCTTCCTTCTCCACCTCCCCTTCTTTCCGATTTGATGTGTTGTTCCCTCTCTTTTTTCCTTTTCTTTTATCCATGACTTACATTACTTTTTGCTTCGTCAGACATGCGATATAGAAATGATTATTGGGTTTACAAGGTCCAAATTTGAATGTCTAATGCTTAGCTATTTTACAATTATTAACCAATGACAAGTATCTGTCTGTCCATTATATGTAAGTGGTCCAGAAATAATTAATGAGTTCTTTCATTAACTGTAAATTTTAGACACATGTCTTACAAAATCTTTATGAAGATATGAATTTATTATATAAACAATTTTTCCAGGTAATATTAATTGTGATGTATTGTGATGATCTATTATACAGCACTGTTGTTTTTAATGTTTCAAATCACTTCATGTATGGAGTGAGTTTTAGTGTCACACAGTTTATCTTGACAAACAGTTAGGGGTGTCCCACACTGTTCGTTTGTGTTTGGAATTTCATTTCTCTTTGAATGTATGATGTGGAAAGTATTTATTTATGTAGCTTTCCACCATACTGTGTGTGTTTTTAATACCCCCTCCTTTCTGGCTCTGTCTATGTACCATCGGTTCCAGCAGGAGAATGGTTAAGTGAAAGTATAAACAAACCAGGAGCTTTTCAGTGGTGGCTCAGCCATCACGTCATAGGGGAGTTGAAGTGTTTATATCTCCCTGTGATTCCTGCTTGCTGTAAGTAAAGACCAGCTGTGTTTAACACAGCAATCATTTAGAGTCCCTGTCAGAGGGGGCGTGATGATTCTGATAGGCAGGGAGTGCCGATACGTCATCATAGGAGGCGGGAACGGGGGGTATTTAAATTGTAAGTGTTTGGTTTATGCTATACTCTTTGACAAAGGCCCTTGGCGGCTGAAACGCATCAGAGTCTGTTTTGTTGCTGTTTTTTATGTGCCAATAAACGTTTTGTACCCAGCAATTTGCAATTTCGGTCCCACGAATTTTTTCAACAGGCAGCTGCACCGTCATTCAAGAAACCTCTACATTGAATACCAACCCGGTAGGAGCACGCCCCACAGCATCTGGATTTGGATCTCAAGAGACGTGTGAGTTTCCTCCTTTTTTCCTTTTTGCACTGCACCCATTGCCTGTGACACCCATACAGATTATACCCTTATATATAGAGGTTAGTGGGTGTCCACAAAGAGTGGCATCAAGGGTTGCTAGTGTTAAGGATATAATTATATCAAGCTGTGTGTTTTGGATTTCTTTCATTGTTTGTACCACATGTCTGTTTCCTGTGAGCATTGCATAGGAACCCTGGCTCCTATTCCTTCACCTTCATTACCTTAGCGGATAGATGCTAAGGTAATGAAGGGGTTAAGGAACAAAAGCAGCATTATTGGGGGTAGAGGTGGTGACTGAAGTGGGCACTTGGCCCTTCATTCACCCCTCTACCCCAATAAACATTACAATATGTACTAACCACCAATACAACACCCACCCCCTGCACCCCCAGATAAAAACATCATTTATTTTTTTTATACACAGGATTATTACCAGAGGCTGGCGGGGTTCCCTGGGTGGTCCCTGCGGGTTTCCATGGGCCTCCAGATGGTCCACGTGTGGTTCCGGGGGCACCAATGGGGCCTTGGGTGGTTCCCACAGGTGTCTAATAACCACAATAGTAATTAAGGGGTTAACCTACCCTCCCCCACTACCCACCCTGCAGGCCTAACCACCCACCCCGGACCCACTATACCCACCCTGTACCCATTGATGCGTAGTGGTACATCATACCCATATACAGTAATATGGGCGTGATAAGCAACTATAGCAGTCAATGGTCACGATATTAAAAAAACATGAAGGGCAAAAATACACAATAATAAAATATATACTCAAGCACCTAAACACCACAATTCAAGACATAAAAGCAGTAGCCAACCAATAAAATAAATAAAAACACTAGCCAGCCAATTAAATACATTAAAGCACTAGTCAACAAATTAAATACATAAAAGCACTAGACAACCAATCAATTAAATAAATACACTAACAAACAAAACAATTAATTAATTGTAACCACTAGCCAACATATCAATGAATTAATAAAACCAGAAGCAAACACATCAATTCAAACCATGAGCCAACCAAATACATAATGAATTAAAAACGCTAAACAATCAGACAAATAAATAAAAACAAGCCATCAAAATTACAAACAATGTAATCCAAAGAATAAACGGAAATAGTTCAAACGGATGTAACATCATCCTTTAAAGTGACTTCACATCCTTTTGAACTAATGTAACTATCACATTGTACAGCAATCAATGGGATTGTCTTCAATCCCATTGGCTGTAATACCATGTGTTATGGCCATGTGGTTTTAAGGATGTAACGTCACATCCTTCACCAAAAAAAAGAGGCAGGCACATGGTACAGCATCCAATCAGATTGGAGCTGTACCATCTGACCTAAAAATGTGACGTCACAGACCATATTTAAGACCTTGACGCCTCATATTACCTCAAGTAGCCGACGTAACAACATAGTGTTGTGGATTTACCATGGGGCTTTATGGATTAACAGATGAAGAAAGAAGATTACAGAAAACAAAGAAAAAATGAAAGATGAAGAAAGAAGAAGGTGATAGAAGAATTTTGTTACCCGTTCTGGATCTTCAAGGTGGATGGTGTTGGATTTACTTTGATGACGTTGCGGTAAGAGAGCTTTCTGATACCCCTACTGATGCAGCGGCCTTTATTCGAACACATCACGGCACCGATTTTGACTTCTCTGCTGTTCCCCACGCAGCATGAACGCGGCAAATCGCCCCAGGCACCCTCGCTTATTGCGAATGTTTTGTTTGAATTTCATGGATTCTTTTTCTTCGTTTGCAATAAAATGGATGAATTGTAATCTATACAGTACTGTGCTACTGTCAATTTCATGTTTTTAAAAGCCAGAACACTAAAATTCGTTTTCTTCACTCGCCGCGCTCGCATCTTAGTGCGGGAAGGCGGGAATTCCTCCCGCGGTTTCAAATCGGGATTCTGATGTACATGACGCGTGAAGTGTTCGAATAACGGCCGCTGTATCAGTAGATTCGGAATGCCAAGACTTCTAAAGGTAAGAGAAATATTGAATGTACTGTACAGTATGTTATTATTTTTTTTACAGCTTTTTTTTATTGTATTTCTTTTTTTTAATGTTTCTTATTGCCCATTGACTGCTAATGTATTAATCCGTGCCCGTTAATGGTACAGATTAATAAAGTGATAGCCAATGCATTTTTTGGCAAATGCTTGTTTTCTACTGAGTGTTATTCTTTCTATTTCTGTTCATTGTTTGGATTAAATAGTTTGTAATTTGGATGGCTTGTTTTTATTTATTTTTCGATTGATTAGCGTTTTTTAATTCATTATTTATTTTGTTGGCTCCTGGTTGAATTGATGTATTGGCTAGTGCTTTTATTAATTAATTGCTTTGTTGGTAACTAGTTAAAGTTATTTAATTGTTTTGTTGGTTAGTGCTTTTATTTATTCAATTGTGGTGTTTAGGTGCTTGTGTATATGTTTTATTATTGTGTATTTTAGGCCTTCATGTATTTTTATTAGGGTGACCATTGACTGCTATAGTGGCTTATCATGCCCATGTTATGTGGGTATGATGTACCACTATTCCAATCAATGGGTACAGGGTGGATATAGTGGTTCCAGGGTGGGTGGTTAGGCCTCGTGGTTGGGTAGCGGGGGAGGGTGGGTTAACCCCTTTATTACTATAGTGGTTATTAACCGCTAAGGTGATTAATGGGTTAGGGCTAATAGATTGTAGTTTTTAATGTTTTCTTGCTGGCATCGGAGGACATATACCTGGAGTATGCTGATGAGGATACCCTTCATGATGGCAGGGATAAGTCGGAAGGTTTATTTACTTTATTTCTGCTGGCTGCCCGACACCCGCGGGGACCACCAGTAGGCCCACGAAGACTTGCAGTGACCACCCGAGGACCCCCAGACACCTGTGGGGACCATCCAGTGACCCCTTTTGGGCACCAAGACACCATTGGGGACCATCTGGAGGCGCAGGGACAACCCAGGGACCCCTTCTGGCCTCTGGTATCAATCCTGTGTTTAAAAAAATAAATGATTGTTTTATGTGGGGGTACAGGGGTGGGTGGGTTGTGTATTGGTGGTTAGTACATATTGTAATGTTTATTAGGGGCAGACGGGTGAATGAAGGGCCAAGTGCCCACTTCAATCGCCCCCTCTACACTCAATAAAGCTGCTATTGTGCCTTAACCCCTTTAGCGACTATCTGCTAAGGTAATGAAGCTGCTTTAATGAAATTGTTATTATTAGTGTGCGGGAGCAGGGGTTCTCCTGAGCTGAACCGCATTGATTTCAGCCTCGGGGACCCCCTGCTTCTCGAGTTACAAGCCCAGAGATGGGGTGTCGGTATCTCCTTCATTATTTAAAACCCCTAGTCACGTGATGCGGACAATATAAAAATGGCAAAGATACTGGCATCCGATGCCCCATAAAGGGCTTGTAACCCTGCTCTCGCACACTATTAATAAAAATTACATTAAAGGAGCTTCATTACCAGATTGCCGCTACGGTAACGAATGTGTTACATTTTTAATTTTTTATTTTTAGTGTTTTATTACTAGTGTATTGTAGCAGGGGGTCTCCGGAGCAGAACCTTGTTGATTTGAGGTCCAGGGACCC
This sequence comes from Ascaphus truei, assembly GCF_040206685.1. Taxonomy (NCBI): domain Eukaryota; kingdom Metazoa; phylum Chordata; class Amphibia; order Anura; family Ascaphidae; genus Ascaphus; species Ascaphus truei. Next base: position 162,826,507 of record NC_134484.1, on the reverse strand, counting down.
CTTGCTTCCTGAGATACAGTCCCCTGTTATGGAGTGCTAGTATCTCCTATGCATTTAAATGTCCCACGTCACCGTGGGAATCAAATGCTTAGGAGATACCGGTACGAGTGAGATTTGTGCAGGGAGAGGCGGCTCTCTCTGCAGGAGAAAGAACTCGCCGGGTGATCCCTTTTCAGAGGGTCGATCATCCCATCGCCCGTTACTCGGGCAATCACTAGTGTTGCAATCACTAGTATTCAGGGTTTTCTGCATACCGTGATAGCAACGCTGTAAAAAATGGCAATTTAAATAGCCTGGCGATTTTTTTTATCGGCACTTAATGCATAGGCCCCCGAGTCATTTATTTGTGAAAATTCCGCAAGCAATATTCCAGATGCTTGAAATGTTTTTAATAAAGAAACAAGAATATCCATGGATTTTTACAAAAAATTAAACAAATAGGATGCAGGGTGTGTAGGAAAGTCTCTAATTTGGGGGCTGAACAAACCTGTAGAATACATCTATCTCAAGAATAGTGTCATTTTGAAATCCAAGTAAGTGGTACTAAAAGCAACCAATTGAAAGAATTAAGAAAAAAAATTGAAAACATTAAAATAGTCAAACTCACATTGCATGTAATAAAAAAAACACCTGTACAGTACAGGAAATAAACAAATAATAGAACAGTCTATAAATCATTGAAGATACACAAAGAAAAAAACATGCAGAATTTTTAGAACCATTTATAATATTACAGATATGGAACATGACATTGAACTGCTAGAAAATCAATTTAATTGATTTGGGTCTTGTTTTACATTCCCAAAAATCTTGCGCAGATATTGCAAACCACATAGGACAGGAAATTCGTAAGGCAGTAGTTCAAAATATGAACAACAAAAAAATCGCAATTTTCTGTTATGGTCGATGAATTAACTACAATCAATGGCAAAACCATTCTTGTTATATCCTTAAGGACCACTGTTGGTGACTCTGATACAGTTCATTTTTATTTTGATTGGGGTACATTTACAATGTGGCGCAAAATAAAAAACATTTATGATGCACTTTTAGGCATTCTAACAAATTCAGGATTATCGATGTCATATCTGAAGGAAATTTTAATTTCTTTTGCATCTGATGGTGCATCAGTTATGCTCGGATGAAATGATGGAGTTACAAAATTGTTTCTCAATGATTTCCCTAATGCAACTATTTGACACTGTGCTAATCAGACTTGAACTGAGCGGGAGTGATTCTATTGATGAAGTTGCAGGGTTGAATCATTTACACATTTTTATTGACAAATTATATTCACTGTACCACAAATCTCTGAAAAATCAGGAAGAATTGTAAGCCTGCACAGATTCTCTACAATGTCAGTTGCTTAAATTTGGTTGCGTTTTGTGTAAGATGGGTTACTTCATCTTTTAGGACCGTCAAAGCTATTTGACAATCGTACTGTATGATGTACAGTGTATGGGAACATTTAAGCAGTGCAAGTTCTGATACTTCTAGAGTAAGCACGGAAATAATCAAATATCAAGGTTTATAGAAGGTTTTAGATTTGTCTGCATTCGTTTAAAATGTAGGCCTGTTGTACCATACAATGTTTTATTGGAGCTTTCTGAACTTTCTTTGGGATTACAGTCGAAAATGTACTTTGCATAAGGGTCACTCATAAATAAATGGACTGTTAATGGTTTTAGAATGTCAGATCGAGAAAACATCAAAGCAAAAGAAACGTTGGAAAAATGAAGTTTGATAATATTTTTCCTCATGTTGGTAAAGTTTTCACTACCAACAGGAATCCATTTTTAAAAAGTTTGATTGACAATATCAAATCCAGGCTATTTATTCTAGCATCAGTATGCAAATAAAAATTTGAGACACTAATCAGACAATCTCGATACCTTTGCATTAAAGATTGGCCACCAAATGCAAATTTTAAATACAAGGACAACGCAATAGACGTATTCGTAGAGAATTTTGGATTGCATGAAAGACATACATTAAGAATATAAGGATAGTAAAGGAATTAAGATACGCGAGGATCTTAAAAAATTGATTGCGACAGTTAATTCAATACCAGTTTCCACTGCAGAGTGTGAGTGGAGTTTCAGTGGAATTAATTAGTCCATGTCACCATAACGGGCCAGTTTTCAGGTGAGACACCTACGAAACATACTTTTTATGAACTTGGTCAGGCCACCTCTTTTTCTCTTCAATCCAGAAGTTTATGTTAAATCTTTGCTTCTTCTTGGAAGGCGCCATGCTGAAGAAACGGCATGTCATAAAAAGAAAAGGTGCAATATGATCAATCCAAATGTAAAAGTTTGTGGGATATTTTATAATGTATTTCAGTAATATTAATTTTTAAATATTCTTTTGAAAAATGTTTATACCTCTTTGTAAACTTTAAGCGTTTGGTTTTGCGCTGATAAGTGATAACAGATGTTCATTTTTATTTATTATAATAGTTTTTGTAAGATTGATTTATTTGGAATGTTTCACATTTGAAATGATTTGATACAGTAGGTGGAGATCGATCCATGAGTTTTTTTGGGGGGTGGGGTGGAGCGGAGGTTAATAACATCAAATGATTTAGCCATACAGTACCACCAGTTCAAAAATCCTATTTCCAGCACTGACTGTACTGTATATGCAGATGTAGTAAGACTTACTGTTTTCGGTGACGCGCAAAACCAGGTGTAAATCCCCTGCATTTATTTGCAATTTGCAGCCCCTCGACCAATACTGTACCATGGCTGTAGTACTCTGCCTAATTAATAGGAGTCGCTAGTGTGCATATCTAATCTAAATGTAATCTAACACACCCCTTTTCCCCTTCATTTCTGATGATTAAAAAGTATTTTTAAAGAATTACTTTTTTTATTAGTGTAAATTACAGTTTAACAAAGACTTTGTGAAATGATCTTCTTCAATCTTCTTATAATAATACATTTTTCTTGCAAAAATACAATCTTATTCAATTGACATCTTCTGCTGGCTGTCTCTTGTAAAGTTTCCCCTGTAAAATAATTGTGAGATTTGAATGAATTACACTCTGTGGAATGCGTACTAATGATAAACTGTGCATGCGTGTTCTATGGAACTTGCTTAGAACACATATGCGGGTCATTGAACTTCTACGCATACATTTTGTTATGGAACCTGTATGGGAAGAAAATGCGAGTTATTGAATATCTGCGCATTCACATATTACCAGTATGTGAACTATATTTATGAAATGTATGGTAAACATGTGCAGTACAAGTCAAGTATTGCCAATTGAATGGAACACACACATTACCTTAATTATCCATTATCACTGGATGTGTTTCCTACACGAACATGGTGTTGATGTTGATTAGCCTGGCGAATCTACAAAAAAAAGATGAGACATAGATTAAACAATGGCAAAAAAAATTGCACTCTTCTTACAATAATACAATCTACTTTAACCAACATCTTCTTCCGGCTAACTCTTTTTTTTTATCTTAAATTTTATTGAAAGCATAATTTTACATACATGAAGATACAATTACAAATAATAATGTCAGTATTACATCAAAGGAAGGGTGTACACACAATGAGAGGGGGAAGAGAGAGGGGGGGAAGAGGCGGTTTGTCCATAGAACATCGGCCCAATAGAGAAAATCTCTACGACTGAAGAGAACAGACGAAAAAATATAACCTGGAACAGAATATATTCTAAACTGGAGGAGAATCCATATCTTCAAATAACTCACTCAGAGCATTATTGTTGAGGAGTATGTACAGGTTGAGGGGTAATCGGGGTAACAAATTTAAGGTAGTTGAGTTCAAATGTATAAGTCCTCGAACTAATTGACGTTGGGATAGTAGAGTGTAAAATAACATAAACACTTACACAGCCTTGTGCAAATGCTGTCGCATCAAGGTTTCTTTAGTTCTTCTTTAGTCTTCTGGTATGGTGTTTCTTCTCTCCTGGTTCAAGTTGTGGCTTCTTCTAATTGCAGCTCTTTATTATGGTATCCCCCTCAGAGTAAATGCACAAATAAATAAACAGATGTTAAAGGATAATACAGAAAATTAATGATAATGCCTAACTCCAATGATTAAGAGGGTATATATAAAAAGCAGAAAGAACTTCAATCACTCACACGGGCGAGTGTGAATGTAGTCTTGGGGGAGGTATCTTTCTCCTCTTCACAAAAAGAGTCTTTCAATAAAAGACTCTTAAGATAATATGAATGGTGGGAATGAACTCACACGGCCACGTGTGAGCACACACAGGGATTGGTATCTTTGTATTCTTCCTTCAAACTCTAATACTAGCTCCAAAGTGTATTCGAAGTTCCTTCCGTGTGATAATGTAGACAGATAATAAAACTCTTAGATGGAGTTACACAACCATGTTCTTTATTTAAGATAAAAAAGGCAGAAAAAACAGTAAAAAAGCACTTGGATCAAAAAGCAGTGAAAAAGCACTTAGATCAAAAAATACGTAAGCACCAAGTTAAAAAAATGCCAACCAGTCCTTAGGATAGTAGTTCAGGGCGCAAGGTGCGCAGCTAGCTACGTCAGCATCCGGGTATAGTGCTGTGTCTCCGTTGTCCAGCTCCTGACGGTGGCCGTATTAGTTCAAAAGATATGGGGTTTTGAGCAACGCGTTTCGCCCTTTCTTGGGCTTCCTCAGGCTCCGTAGATGAGTGAGTGCAATATGTATTAATTGTATTTATGGTTCTTTATGTATTTTAAATGGGCAAATGCACTATTATCCATTTGTGGATAATAGTAATTGTGCCCATTACTATACTGTATGTGTTAGGGGGGGGGGGGTTATTTCTTCATAAGTATGTATGTGTTTTGACATTAATTTGGGGGGGCACAGAATTGGTACTGCAGGCCCGCGGGTAACACCCGAGGTCCCCCGCCGGCCTATAGTATCATTGATGTGCATATATGTGTATGTTAGGGGGGTGTAGGGGTTGTTGGTGTAATATGTATATATATATATATATATATATATATATATATATATATATATACACATTTTTTTTTTTTTAATTTTTTATTGCTATTTATTATATATTTATATATTTATTTATTTAGTGTGGCTGTTCTGTGTGTATTTTTTTAATTGTGGTTAGCGGGGTTGGCCGAAGTGGGTATTAGCCCCAACGGTGGCTGTTTAGGGCTTGCGGGTGGGTAGCGGGAGGGCTTAACCCCTTCATGACCGTAGCGGTATTAACCGCTAAGGTCGTGAAGGTGTAAAGTGCACCCGCAACCCCCCCGCAATCCCTAAACAACCACCAAGGGCCAAATACCCCCTTTACCCACCCCCGCTACCCACAATAAACCTGGCACGGCTGGTTAACCCCTTCATTGCCTTAGCGGTTAGCCACTAAGCTAATGAAGTGGGGTTTAAATGCATTTTTCCTGCCTCGGATGCATGCCGGGGGGCTCCGGTGCTGGTATTAATGGGTATCAGCTCCGGAGATCCCCGGCATCAATCCCAGGCTTGAAAAAGGCCTGATTTTTTCTAAATGTCAACCTTGCCAATGCTTCTCCACCACCAACTTGCCAACTTTAGTTGACGGGCTGGATAGGCGTACAAATCTCAATTCTAGAGTGCCGATCAGCAGCAAAAAGCTGATCGGGGCTACTAGAATTCAGCCGATTTCAAAAAGTGCCGAAAGTGGTTTATCGGCACTCGCATGCCGAAAAGTTTTTATCGGGAACAAAAATTGCCGATTTTGGCCACTTTTCGGCGCTTACTGAATCGGGAAGGCAATTTTGGCGAGAAAATGGCGAAAAAAGCCTTTTCGGCGCTTACTGCATGAAGCCCTTATTCTTGACTCGACTATTTCCTAATAACAAAAAACATTCTTATAGCCACGCTACAATCAAACATTGGACCAATTACTTGGTCAGACCATGCCCCAATTGATCTAACCCCGTCATCCCCTTTCACTAGGAGCAAATTATTTCATTGGAGGCTGAATAAGTCCCTCTTAAAATCACCCAGAAATTGTAAAAAAGATCAAATTCTCCCTAGATGAATATTTCAGCTTTAACAAAGGATCAGTAGATCCCCCTGTAATGTTATGGGAAACCCATAAAGCTACTATAAGAGGAGTCATAATCTCAATAGCTACCCATAAGAAGAAAATTAGACAAAAATTATATAAAGAACTGACAGAAAAGATATTTAACCTAGAACGAGAACATAAGGCGAGAACATCAAAGGTACATTACAAAGCTGTGACCGAATCAAGACTAGAACTCAAAAAATTCAACTAAAAGAGGTCGAATAAGCACTAAACTAGACAGCTATATTATCATAAGGGGAATAAAGCGGACAGACTACTAGCTAGAAAATTAAGGGGCATAAAAACCATGACACAAATCTCCTCAATTAAACGTGGTAGCAAGACGATGACACATGATGAACAGGATAATTTAAAATCGGTCAGAGGGGTGCCCACGACCGTCAAACTCAGAGGCTGTAGCAATTTTTTTAGAAACCAGCAATCTCCCAAATCTAACTATGGAACAACAAATAAGCCTGAATTGGAAAATCACAAGGCTAAAACTGACGAATGCATCCAAAAACCTTAAAAATGCTAAAATCACCAGATCCAAATGGGCTTTCCAACAACTATTACAAGAAATTCCTCCCAACTATCTCACCATATCTTTTAGAGATGTTAAATTCCTTTATGGAATGGAAGACAATCCCAACAGCAATGATCACAGCTAACCGAGCTATCATACATAAACCAGGCCGTGACCCTCTCCAGTGCAGTAGTTACAGGCCTATCTCACTCCTAAATTCAGATATTAAACTATTTAGTAAAATCCTATCTAATAGTTTAAACCCCATCCTATCTCAGTTAATCCATATAGATCAGGTTGGCTTCATATCCGGCAGGCAAGCCTCTGATAACAAGAGGAAAGTTATAAATATAATAGAACATATCCATACAACTAAGACCAAGGCCATCTTACTGAGTCTTGACGAAGAAAAAACCTTTGATAGAATTGATTGGAGGTTTTCGGATATTACCATGTAGTTTTTCGGTTTTGTAGGCCCCTTTTTAGAAGGGGTCAGAGCCCTGTACCAGACCCCTAGAGCATTATTTAAATTACCAGGGAAATTAGAAAATAGAGATATCAAAAATGGAACGAGACAGGGAGCCCTTTGTCCCCTCTTCTCTTCGCCCTCTCAATCAAACCTCTAGCATTTAAGATTGGATTAAACCCAGATAAACAAGGAATAGTTATAGGAAAAACAAATGACAAATTCTCATTATTCACGGACATGTTATCCTAACCCTGGCCAACCCTCTAATCTCACTCCCGAACCAACAGAAGCTACTTTTAAAATTCAGGGAACTATCAGGTTATAAGATCAATACTGATAAGTCAGAAATTCTAAATATCTTTCTCCCAGATGACGAAACTACTGATGCAGCCACGAGTATCCGAACACTTGCCTTTGAAAATCTGGGGCAATCTCTCAGTAATGCTGCAAAATTTCTGTGACATTTCTGCAAACAGACTAATGGCCCATCGGATTAACACAGCGGAGGACCCTGGCAGTCTCATTCAGTTTGAATGGGACTGCCAGGGAGCCCCGCTGTGTTAATCCCATAGGCCATTAGTCTGTCTGCAGAAATGTCACAGAAATGTTGCAGCATTACTGGTGTATTGCCTCAGATTTTCCCAGTCAAGTGTTCGGATACTCGTGGCTGCATCAGTAGGCTCCTACAAAAAAAAATTCAAATATAAGTGGTGAAGTTCCCAAATCAAATACTTAGGGGTTAATATTTCCAAAGAGTACGATAAACTATACCAATGTAATTACACCCGCCCACCCCCCAATCGATAAAATTTAAAAATAAACTAGTAGAGTGGAAAAAACATCACATTTCATTGATAGGTAGAATTAAGATGAATGTATTACCTAGGTTACTTTATCTTTTTCAAACACTCCCGACCCAGGTCCCAAAAACAGAATTAAAAGACCTGCAGAACCGATTATTTAAATTTATCTGGCAAGGTAAGAGAGCCAGAGTGGCTAGATCGGTACTGCTGGCCTCTAGTGATAGAGGAGGACTGGGAGCCCCAGACCTCACCCGCTATTATCAGGCGGCTGAGCTAAGACAAGCTGTGATGTAGATATAGAATCCCGATATTCAAACATACTCCCTCTGCCACTCTCACTTTGGAGGGAGGAAAAAAGAGGATATAGTAGGAAAACACAGATTTTGGGGCCAAGGAGGCTGATTCTAAACATGTGGAACAAGACTAGAATAAAATATAATCTTTCATTAGGCATATCCCACCTTAACCCTGTTTTCAATAACCCAGACTTCCCACCAGGATGTAACACAAACAGTTTTAATATTTATAAAAACAGTAACTTAAAGATAGGAAATTTTCTCCACAAGGGCAAATTACTAAGCTATCGGAAACTAGTTACTAAACTTAACTACCCAGCTCTATCCCCATTTAAATACCTCCAAATTAAATACTTTCTGCACAAACTATCAAAGAAACTCGATTTCCCCAAAGTATCCAATTTTTAGTCCCTATGCAAAAAAGGCACCTATCAGAAAGGTTTAATAACAAAAATATATGCAGGACTTGAAGCAGCAGGAGACAACCCCAGATCAGGGGTACATGGTTAAATGGGCCAATGATCTGGGCCTGGAAATTGATAGGGAAGACAGGATCGATATATGGGAGAACACGTCTTAAAGATCCTTATGTACTGTAACTAAAGAGAACATCTACAAAATGATTTACCAGTGGTAACTTACTCCAAAGAGGCTCAGACGGATATACCCAGAGTCCTATGATCTGTGATGGAGAGGCTGCGGCCTAGTTGGAGATACGGTCCACATTTGGTGGAATTGCTCAATAATACAAAAATTCTGGATGGATATTTAAGAAATTAACGACTCAACAACTGGCTTTGACATTCCTCTAGACCCACTGATTTATCTATTAGAGAAACCAATAGAGGAGGGGACTCACACAGCGAGACGCCTAATTTATCATATTTTAACAGTGGCCAGATGCTCAGTAGCAGCAGACTAGAAAAACTCACCCCCCAACACCCGCCCCCCAGACTTGCAGTGGAAAGAAGAATTGATGAGATAATGTTGATGGAGAGGCTGTCGGCATTCCTCAAACACTCAACTGACAGATTTTATAAGATATGGGAACCCTGGATTAACGATTAATGGTTAACAACTAATGAATGACGATGGACAGTAAACAAATAGGGACGGATATTTGGAAGCTGTTGAGTAACGATAAAAGTCTAAGCTAAAATATCACCCTAACGGTTCCTCCCCTACCACACCATTTAACACCATATTAAACTACTGTATCAATATTACTTGCGTATTATGAGAGATGAAAAGTAAAGACCTAAATTTGGTACTGAATAAGTAGAAATAAAGGAGTTCGGTTGGTCCCCGTCCCCATCTTTATCTTTATTTTTGTTTTCTTCTCTTTTCTGTCTTCTTTTCTTCTGGTTTGTCCATCTATGTGAAGTGCAGCGTACGGTACTGTTGTTTGGTTTTGTATTGGAATATATGACATCGAACTGTAACATACCACACTCATCTCTATTATTGTCTGATTCTGTTATTATTATTATTATTATTGTCACTTTTATTATTATTATTATTATTACTATTGTTATTGTTTCATGAAACTGAAAAAACAATAAACTATTTGAAACAAAAAAAATTGAGAGAAGCTAGGAGTGTTAATATTCTTTTCTATAATATGAAATCATTATTATTTAAATTTGTTCCATTTGTTTTATTTTTATTTATTATGAGTGGTGCCAGTTGCAGCCAGTGGCAGCCAGGATAGAAGGGGCTCTCACCAGTCACCTTCACAGTGCGCTTCCTGTGTGAGACTGAGAACATAGGTCAGATTCAACAACTGTTTTAGGCTCAGTTGGCAGTGCCGGCAAAGAGCCCAGTGGTTGATGTACCAGCGACTCTTTCTACCAGTACCATGCGCCGGAGTAGACATAGTACTGGCCCTGCTTGAAATCTGGTTTTGTGCAGGCCTAAGGAGCCATCTTCTCCTGTGCTTGTTCAACCTGTGTCAGGGGGGACAGCTTGCTATTGAAAGTAGCCCTATTTTAGAACAAGCAGTTAGTAGCATGGAGTTGGCGTATTTTGACTGTTTGTTTGATGCTTCGTTATCGTCAATGTCACCTTTGTCCCTGTAGGAGACAAGTGCAGAGGTACAACCAGGGAGACATAGTTTGGGGAAATAAATAGTGGCATTTATTTAGCCTGTAGCTTCAAAACAATACAGCTTCATGTCAGCAAAAACAAATGACAGGCCTATCTCTTTGTAAGGACCGACTCACACTTCCCAGTCCCTATCTACAGGGCTTGGAGGCTAAGCGTCTTGCCAACATCTGACCTCAAAGTACAAATAGGTTCCTGTAAGCAGGGGCTCTTTAAAGGCACACCTTTAAACCAGCTTGATGAGCCAGGTGTAGAGTGGATAATTAACTCTGCCTGCAATTAACCAGCTCCTTGCTGGAGTCATCAGTTACAGACAGGCTCTAGGTGTGCAGCTTTTTTAAACCGGGGAAAGGCCCTGTCACATACCTTCCCCATTTGTGGGTAGCTCGGGCTATGCACGGCTGAAGCCGATCCCCCCCACTCTCTCTTGAGACGTGACTGTGGATTGAAACGAGAATGGTTGGAGGGAGCAAACCCTCAGTCACGCTGGGACTGGGTCTTTTCTCCAGGTGCCCTTCACTCCTCCCAGTATTTTGGGGATTTGTCTTTGGGCCACCATCTGACACTCCTGATATGAACCAGGGAAGGTTGCTACCTTTCTCTTCCTGTAGGTGCTTGTATTCAGCATGTTTTAGTCGCTCATGGAGGACTTTTTCCAAGCACAGTTTTTCCATGATGTGCTTATCTTCCTCCCTTCTGAAGAGGACTGCTGGCTCAAGCTCCTTTTCCTACTTTACCTAGTTTTCTTTTAATCGTTTGGCAACAATTAGACTAGGGTGACCACCTGCATATGGTTCAGTATCAATGATCGCAGGTGGTTCATCTTGGGTGGAGATTTTATCCACTCTGATTGACCATCATGGCATCTGTTTGGTAGTCGGTAGACTTATTGTCTTGGCAGTTTATTTTTCAATGCTGACCGATTCTTCAATATTTAGGGAAATCCCAAGTAATGTCTGGCATGGTATCTCTGCTGTAGTAACACCATCATTTCCATGTGGTTCAGGATACCTACATTCCAGTACATATATTTGGTTGTAGTTCTCCTCACACCTAAGCTTTACCCATGGCCTCTATTTTTTGTAGTTGGCAAACCTGTATTCATGTGCCTTTATGCCTTGTAAAGACAACTAGTGTTGCATCATTAGGGGCGTGATGACAGATACATTTCTGTCTCATTCTAGTCAAAGACTGAATCCTTATAGCGGCTATTTTCATTGTGAGGAACCTGGATTGGGTCATGTGTGCACGGTGCATGACTGGATTTGTATTGCACGTCTCTGTCGTAATTCAGTTTGGTTGACTCATCAGCCACAGACAAGCTCTAGGTGAGCTGCCTTTTCACACTGGGGAAAGGCCCTGTCACAGTCCCCAGTTATTTCCTCATTGTTATTGACGTCACCTGATTATCTTTGCATTACTGAGAGACTGTTGAGGCTTCCAGCACACATAACCACCTGTAGCTTGAATAGGTTTATGAGGAGCAGGTGCAGCAACACGTGTTGCGTGCGCTTGCAGGTCAGGCTGGTTTTGGGGTTGCCAGTTCAGGGCCCAGTTCTAGCCTGGTCTGAAACCCCATGACAGGTTTTGAATCTGTTTCCCTTGATCTCGTTTCAGTTACACCTCAACGGCTGCTCCTGCTGCTCTTTCTTGGGTTCATGTAGTTTCACCACAGGGGGATGAGGAGTAGATAGTATCAGATAGTTCTTCAAGCAGTCAGGAGGTTATGACTGCATTAATCCAATATGGTCCAGGGAGTGCCACTGATGGTGACATTGGTTGTGGTGATGGTGACTCTTCCAATGAATTTTAGGGAGGAGCATCTTGGAAAAGGTGAGGCAGAGGAACACGGATGTAACTCTCATCAATGTCATGGTGTAAGTCCCCAATAGAGATGGGTGCCATTTTTTGTGGATTTGAATCCACCACAGATTGACCAATTCCAATATCTGTATTAGCCAAATGTGACTAATAGGGCTATTGCTCATATAAAATCATTACAAAATACATTTAAAAAAATATACATTACAATAAAATAAGAATATAATCAAACTCCAGTCTTTTAATCCATCGATTGTCCCTATGGCTACCTAAATCCTCAACAGTGACCTAGATAGCTATATTAGCAATCAATGAACAACCTAAATAAATAAATAAATAAATAAATAGAGGTATTACACCTTCCAGGATAAAGGCCTCATCCGAGGGAGAACCATAAAATAATTCCAATAAAAGGTCTATGACCAACCATAAAAATAAAAAAAAATCTTAGCCCGACGTCAAATATAAATTAAAATCCAAAAAAACATGAAAAAGGAATCCCTGTCTGATGGCACAAAAATAAACAAAAGAAATATCAGGCAGGAACAATAAATCTATTATGAAGCAATGGATTCTAATTTTATGAAATTAGTTAAAAAGGATGTGACATCACTTTAAGGGATGATGTCACATCCTTTAAACTATTGTAACATATTACATGGTACATGAACCAATGGGATTGTCCTCAATCCCATTGGCTGTAATACCATGTGATGTACCTCCCTTGGAGATGACGTCACATCCTAAAAAATTTTTTTTTAAAGGAGGTGAGCACATGATACAGCATCCAATTGGATTGGAGCTGTACCATCTGACCCTAAAAGTGATGTCAAAGGCCTATAAAAGGCCTGTTCCGTCTCATTTTAGCTCTAGAAGACGTTGAGGCAACTTCCGTTGCTGGATTTACCATGAATCTCTATTGGATAACAAAAAAAGAAGAAAGAAGATTAAAGAAAAGAATGACAGATGAAGATAGAACAAGGTGACAGAAGATAAAAGAAAGAAGATTTTTTTACCTGATGCTGTTCTTCAAGGAGGATGGGATGGACTGCGGGTGATGACGTCGCGGGTCATGAGCTTGCAGATACTCTAGGAATCGGAGGGTGAAGACTTCTAAAGGTAAGTAAAATATTGAATGTATGTAAATGTCTTTTTCAGGGTTTTTTATTGTATTTATTTATTTTTATGTTTGTGATTGTCCATTGACTGCTAATATATTACCCTGTGAGGGTACTGATAAATACCGTGACAAGCAACGCCTTTTTTGGCAAATGCTTGTTTTCAATTGATTGTTATTTTTTCTATTTCCCTTTATTGTTAGGATTAAATTGTTTGGAATTTGCTTGTTTTTAGTACATTTTAGGATTTGTTAGTGTTTTAAATTAATTAATGGTTTTGTTGGCTAGTGGTTTTATTTATTTTATTGATTTGTTGGCTAGTGTTTTTATTTATTTAATTGATTGGTTGGCTAGTGGTTGTATTTCTTGAATAGTTTGCTTGGATAGGTGTTTATTTAATTGTATTGCTATATTTTGGAATAACAATTTTAATTATTTCGCTGTTTTAGTGATAGATACATTTTATTGATGTATACTGCTGGGCAATTTAGTTATTTTATTGTTGGGGAGTTTAGGTGCTTGTGTAGTTATTTTATTATTATATATTTTTGGCCTTCATGATTTGTATTAGGTTGACTATTGACTGCTATAGTGACTTATCATGCCCATGTTATACTGTATGTGTATGATGAACCACTGTGCCAATCAATGGGTAGATGGTGGGTATAGTGGACCCAGGGTGGGTGGTTAGGCCCCCCGAGTGGGTAGCGGGGTGGGTGTGTTAACCCCTTAATTACTATAGTGCTAATTAATTGCTAAGGTGATTAAGGGGTTAGGGGCCATTAGATTGTATTTTTTTATGTACTCTTGCTGGCAATGGAGGACATGGACCTGCAGTATGCTGATGAGGACACCGTTCATGATGGCAGGGGTAAGTAGAAAGTTTTATTTACTTTATTTATGCTGGCTGGCTAATGTTTGATTTTTTAACAAACAACACACAGAACCCCAGCAACCTCATTTTAGGAACCCCTGATCCCCGACAAAATATATACTGTATGTATATAAGTGTCAAAAAGGAGAACTATTGAGCGTGGCAAATATATATAAGAAGCGACAGAGAAGCCCAATGCTACATCCAATATGACAAAAATACACAGTAAAATACTTATATATTCTCTTGAAAAAGGGTAATTTAGTTTAACCCTTTGGCCAAAGCATTGTAAGCCTGCAAGCCACTACAAGGCAGACCCAGTTCGTAGGTCCTAACACTATCAGATAAAATACTAATATACCTCTATTAGGATTACAATTCTCATTTACCTCTATTAGGAGGGAGGAAGACCAACATTGGATCTATTTCCAGTAGAATGAAAAAGACCTGCTGACTTGGAGGTCATAATAGAGGTACATTAGTATTTTATCTGGTAGTGTTAAGATGTATACATTTGCCACGCTCAGTAGCACTTTTTTTTACATAAATATATATTCATGATGTGGTGCGGGGACCCCCTGCTTCCCGAGATACAGGCCCCGTTATGGGGTGTCGGTACCTCCTATGCATTTTATTTCCACGGTCATGTGACGCAAGACATTTGAATGCATAGGATATACTGGCACCCCATAATGGGGCCTGTATATCGGGAAACAGGGAGTCCCCGGACCTGAAATCAACGCGGTTCTGCTCTGGAGACCCCCTGCTTATCTACACTAGTATTAACATTTATATTAAAATCTTTTGATTGCTGGCGAGATATGCACAGGGAGAGGCTGCTCTCTGCAGCTGGAAAAAAAATTGCCGGGTAAGCCCTTTTGAGAGAGGCGATCATCCCGTCACCCGCAACTCACCCGTTTTTGGGAATGTTGCTATCTGCTATCACAGGTAATCGAAGCTTTCTGAATACCGTGATAGCAACGCTCAAAAAACTGGCGGTGTAAACGCCCAGCGATTTGTTTTTATGAAGGCTTATAGAATAGGGCCCTATATGTGCTACTTTATGAATGAGCTACAGTGCAGTTAAAACTGGTTTAAACAGAACCAGTAGTTCTTCTATGTTGCTTTAAAGATGTTTTCTTGCTTTTTTTTTCTTGTTTCTTTTTCCAGATGTTGACTCATCATCTTCTTCTGGTTGAATGAGATGTAACATACTTTTTCACATGTGATCCCCACAGCAAACTTCCACACTTTCACTTTCACCTTCATCTCACCATGTACATCATCTAATTCAGGGGTGCCAACCTGACTGCGAATTGGAGCAAGAATTTACCAGTGCCATTCTAAAAGGGCTACAATAAAAATTAATACCGGTATACACTGGCGGCCGCTTTAATTCTTATGCGGCCGCCACCGCAATGTGCGGGCAGACGCGGCTATTTTATTTTTTTTCGCAGCGTGCCGCGCGACAGCCGGGCGCCGTTCACATGCGCCAGGCATCCCCGAAGACGCCAAGCATCCCAAAGACGCCAGGCATCCCCGAAGGAGGCTAAAGGTAAGGGGGTTTGCGAGCAATCCAGCGCGTGAAGCGGAGCGGAACAGCCAGGGGGTCGTGAGGGGAAGGGAAGGGGGAGGGGAAGATGCGGGGAAGATGGGCTGGCGCGCGGCCAAGTTCGGCGCCAGCCCGAAAACAGCCACGGGACAATACGGGCAAATGCAGCAATAAAGCTGGCCGCAGCAGTACACCAAGCACAACCTGACCGTCTCAGTGTGTAGTGCCATCAGGTTATGCTCTCTGATAGTGTAAAGTGCAGAGTTATTCCTGACAGCACTGTACACTGACACCTAGCTAGCAGCACCCAGAGTATAACCTGACACAAAATACAAGTGCAGGGGGAGGGGAGGAGAGATTGTGACACACAGGGAGAAGGGACAGTGGGGGTGATACATGGGGAGGGGGAAATGGGGGGTGAAAAATTCAGAGGAGGGAAGAGACCTTGACACATAGGGAGGGGGTGACACTTGGGGAGGGAAGGGTGATACATGTGGATAAGGGTAGTGGGAGAAAAGGTGGAGACAGGGCAGGGTGGGAAACAGGGGGCAGTTGGGATGACAGGAGGGAGGCAGTTTGAGTGACAGGGGGCAGTTGGATTTACAGGGGGCAGTTGGAGTGCTGGGAGGAAGATGTTACAAGGGGGTGACAGGGGGACAAGGGGATAACAGGGGGCAGGGGTGAACAACAGAGAAAGGTGCCATTGGGTGACAGGGGGAAAAGGGGTCCATTGTGTTATTGTCCCTACCTTGTCCATTGCCTCCATATTGATCTCCCAGCAGGCAGGGTGTATATTTATTGTACCCTGTGCATCTTGGTAGCCCACCATGGATCGCTGGTCCATAGGAGCTCAGGAGAGGAGATGGTTAGGGCGCACTCTGGCTTATCCTCTAACATGTTTCTATGGTCCCTCTGCCTGCAGCCATTTTTTCACATCAGGGGCTGCACAAGAAGCACTGAAGGGCCACATGCTGGCCACCCGTGATATAATTTTTACATGATTTCAAAATATTTATAGGTCTCTGAATATTGTACATAAATGTATCAGTTACCAAGATGTTACTCTGCCAGGATGGACTGCATCTGTTGAGGCATGTGGTTTAAAAATATAACATCTGATAATCTTTTCAATCTTGTCACCTCAGCATGCTTTTAATGTGAATGAATCACCCTCATTGTAAATAAACCGTGTTGGAGGCTCAGAATTCAAATATCACAGTGATTACATTTCTGTAACACTGGCTATACCCGTGATGTTGACCATGGTAAACTAACAGATTTGTTTTCCTAGGAGAGATACTATATAACCTCGTGCTGATCGCACATCCCTGTGACGGCGTCAATTAGAATCCATTAGAACGCCTGACCTATAGACTATTGATGGTCCATTATGTGACTAACCGTCCCACAGTTTTGGCAAATACTTGATATTAAGATTGCTTGAGAGGACACAGGAGTCATTCATGCCACACAGGAGTCTCAGAAACAGGATGGAGTTAGGAAAGGCAAAGTGACGATTTAAAGTAGGAAAAGTAAATATTTTAAGATAGAAAAAGGTAGAATTTTTTATTATTATAATTGATTATAGTTATTATTACTTAATTTATTTAATTGATTGTCACCGATGAAGCCAAGAACAACTTAGCATCCTTCCTAGAGTGAGGCATGGAAACTTGGCCTTGAAACCAAGAAATTAAGTCACACAGAGGACTGGTCCAGACCGGA
This sequence comes from Ascaphus truei, assembly GCF_040206685.1. Taxonomy (NCBI): domain Eukaryota; kingdom Metazoa; phylum Chordata; class Amphibia; order Anura; family Ascaphidae; genus Ascaphus; species Ascaphus truei. Next base: position 162,809,164 of record NC_134484.1, on the reverse strand, counting down.
CCCATCTATTGATGGTCCTCATTGTGACTGACCACCCCATGTTTTTTTTGGACAATAATTTACATGAAGGGTGCTTGAGAAGGGGACAACAGGAGTCACTAGGGTCACCCAGGAGTCTCATGGAATAGGATGGAGTTAGAAAATGTCGAATTGTAATTGAATGTAGGAAAATTATATAATATTTATAAAATATTTTAGCAGGAAGTAATACATGTAGAGTTACCTCTCGTTTCAAGTATGTCCTGGACATAGAGTAATAATGACAAATACATGGTTACAAATACATACTTACAATGAGTGAAAAGGGTTAAACAGTACATTATATACAAGACATTGCATGCACAGTTAAAGATAATATATATTATAGGCGTATATAACAGATACAGATCAGATTAAAATGTGACACAGCTTTGGTTTTGAAAGAACTTTAACTGGTGGCGGCAGTGAGAGTCTCCGGTAGACTGTTCCAATTGTGGGGTGCACGTTAAGAGAAGGCGGAGCGGCCGGATACTTTGTTGAACCTTGTGACTATGAACAGTCTTTAGGAGTCAGATTTCAGAAGACTGTTCATGGTCCCAAAGTTCAAGTGAGTATCTGGCCGCTCCTCCTTCTCTTGGCGAGAAAGGAATAGATAGAACATTTTGGAAAAATATGTTATTTGATTGTTAATTATTAATTAATTTAGTTTTGTCACTGATTAAGCAAAGAACTCAGTCGGATGGCATTTGCTGATCCGCGAGCAGCAAAACTGCTCTATCTGCCTGTGCATTTACACACATTCTGTAACTGTAAGGCAGAGATGTGGACATATAATTTCTTCCAGGACTGTATTGTCTTCCCAGGAGGGATATGGAGTTTATACCTGTCCTGAATGCAGAGCACAGTCTAAGAAGTATCCTGTAGTGCAGAGGAACCTGAAGCTGTGTTACAAAAATGAGAAATGTCACACTCTCGGTGAGACACAGACAAATTATGCTGCTGCAATCTTCAGCTACTTTAAGTTCATTTCATACACAGTCAGCCTCTGTGACCTCCAGTTGTGTTAATTATTATTTAATTAATTAACTCATTCTTGCGATACAGACAATCACTCAATGCTACTAGACTTGCAGAAGTGGCAGACAGTGAAGTCGACAATGCATTGATTCACAAAGATATAACACTCAAAGAGAGCTAACTTAGTACTGGTCACACATGTTAATAATTTTTATGATCCCAATTAAATAAAATAAATATCCTGGGGGCCCTCCCTCGGGGCCCTCCCTCCCATCTGTGCATAATTGCGAGATGCTAGATTAACTGTGTTTTAAATTAGCACATACATAAGTATAGTCTGGGTCATCCATGTGCCCTGTTTGTCCCCTTACCTTTCCAGAGGAGTATAGCACAGCAGGGGAACTACAAGTTTCAACAGCCTCAGGGGCTGCAGGACGCGTTGCCAGGCAACCAATAGGGCTGAGAGATGTATGACAGTTAGAATTCTGACAGTTGGGATTCTGACAGTTAAGGGGACTGTGAGTTGTAAGCAGGATAGCAAGGGGATAGGTAATTTCCAGGGAGAAGTGCTCCACTGAACATCCCCATAGGTCCCAGCTAGACCCCATAACTAAATAAATCATGACACGGTGTAATATGTCATGTGTTGTTGTTCATCTGAAGTTGTATTTACCTAATATTTAGACCTGCTAAGGAACAGATGATTGTTATTATGTCCTGATATGTAAAAACATTGAATTCAAAGAGGGTGTACTTACTTTTTCACATCACTGTATATTTTGTATTGTTATATGTTATGTTGTATTGTTCCTGTTATAAGTTACTGTCCAGTAAATACTGTTAAATACACTCTTGTGTGCAATTACTGACTGTATTGTCTTGGGAGGGGCTATCCCACTATGTGAGGATCCTTCCCAGGTGGAGGCGCTGTTAGTATATTCATTAGCAAATAGTTTAATTGCTTAATTGATATGTGAAAGGGTATATAAAGGATCCACCCATGCTAGTACATACACTCCTGACGAATCCGGATACAGTCAATTCAGACTGGGCGAAACGCGTTGAGTGGTACCTTTCTGATCCTGAAGGTGATCCGTAGTTCACCAGCCCTGCAACTATGACGTCACACGCTCTGGCGGGCGCAACAGAACAAGCTCCGACAACAGACTGCAAGTAGGGGAAGCTTGGAGAATCCAGGGGAGGCGGTGAGCAGTGCGGTGACCCTTCGTTTTCACTTATTAAGTGATAAATGCTTGTTTTTATCTTGCACATTGTAAGTGCACATTTTATATTCTTTTTACATAAAGATTTTGTCTATAAGCTTGATCGCGCTATGTAGCATTCTCTCATCTCTCCTATATATCATCCTACTGCTGAGTGTGTCTCTGAGGGGGGGATCCTGACTGCATTCATTCCACACGGGTAGCAGCCCTAATTGCAAACTGCTTTTCATTCATCTACATCTTGTGAGTAAGCTGGACATACGAGCCAAGACAATACTATTTGCCACATTTTATTGTCCATACATCTGCACACATATTGTGTGTTTTTCTCTGTCTTCTTTCCCCTTATATGCTCCTCCTGGATTGTTTGAAAACTGCCATACTCCTTGGAACCCGTGAAACAGGTCCCACCAGAGGGTTAGAGCTGGGTTATTAAGATTAACACTTATTATTTTGTATTATTATCACTATTTTTATTTTTAATTTATTCACACTTCTATTATCATATTTTCACTGTTAAGCTTTTAAGTTGTTTGCACCTTTATATTCACTTTTTCACAGTATATTCATTACACACACCCCAGGCTCCTAGTGGCGGAGGATCAGGTCTCCTCTTTGCCACTCAGGTAATAGCAGCACACGTGGTCACCCTAGATACGGTGGGAAAGGGGGCTACATAAACAACGCAACAAGCCAAGCACTCTGCCAATGCCAATATAGATGCTATGGAGTTGGTGGATGGCCGTCCTGCATTCCCTAGTGCCAATTTAAAAATTGACGATACTGTCAGCAATGTTAGGGATTAGACAGGTAATATTATTATCGTTATCATCATCGTCGCCATTAACATGCTGCATATCGATAAATATTTGTTCGAGGAGGAATATTAGAGGGATGATCTGACCTATGCCAACTACTGTATATTACTGCTCAATAAAACAGTGGCTCCCTCAAAGGGCCTTAGTAGCCTGCACAGATCTCCAATCATATGCCACTGTCTAGGCTGCACAAAGAGCCCATCCAGCTGTCAGCTGGCATTCTGCATGACAAAATCATTGACCGCCTTCTGCTGCTCATGGAGGCGCTCAAGCATATATAGAAGGTGGAATTCAAGCGTGTAAGCACCTCCATTTTAAGCTGGTGATGAGGCAGGTTTGTTTACTCCTTCATGTTGCACAGGCAAATGCGGGCTGTGTAGGATCGGCTCAAGTGACAACAGATTTTTCTAGCTATAACCAAAATGCTCTGCACATTCTGACACTGAATTAGGAAATGAGTGACTATTAAATAAAGTATGTGGGCAAAACAAGGAACATGTGTCATGGTGCCTTGTTTAGGTGCTGCAACCAAATTGGAACCGTTATCCCCTGCCACAAACAAAACCTCAAGTTTCTAGCAGTTAGCTACTTCTTTACAACATTTTGTATTTTTGCTATCACATCAGGAGCTGGGTGTGCTATTTCTTCAAAACCCGACATACATAAACTAGCATGTCTACAGAACTTTTTGCTGCTGCAGAAGTTAACTGGGTTTTTTCACCACCTTTTGTGATTTGACAAGAGCAAAACACACGCAATCAGCAGTAATAGTCAGATAGCTAAGATGTCCCCTTCTGTACAGTTTGGGAGGAACCTTTTTAAAGAAACAGGATCTGTTTGGGATGTTCCAATGCGGCTCGAAACTTTAAATAAGCTCTCTGAAGCCCTCAGATTCAGCAAATTTGAATGGCAACAAGTCTATAGCAAGCATTTTAGCTAAATTACTATTCAGCACCAGAGCTCTTTCATCTGTGCATTGGAATTTTTTCCCCCTTATCGAACAGTCCCCGAACTTTGGGGTGCTGCATATTAGGCTTTTTGTACTAGTTCTAGGGGCATTAGCACTTATATCATCATGTCTGCTTTGCAAACTGATTCTCTACAGAAGAGCATGTCAAACACCCATCATCATCATCATCATCACTGCTATTGATTATCCTCATAATTTATTGTACAAAATAAAGCAAATTGGACTCCATAAAAATATTTGCACTTGGATTGAAAACTGGTTGAAGGATAGACAACAGAGATGGATGCGGATTTCTCCATGTCAGTACTAGAGTACGATGTATTGTAGGAAGCGTAGAGGGTTGGTCAGAATCATACCATACGGCAAATGTGGAAGTGGAGCAACTGTATTACACTGATCAGCATGCAGAATTTCATAAGACTGCTCTGTCACAGGTTGACTCTGCTCACCAAGGATAGTGACTGAAGGGGCCCAATGAAAGAAGCAGATACAATCCTCTTGTCAAGGTCTAGTCCAGTTACAGATAGCCACTTATCTGTGACAGTCTATGTGACAAAGTAGTTCTCTGCCATTTGATTGGCAGTCAGTAGGAGGCCAGCACCCTTTGGCAGCTGGGTATCAGAATCAATACAGGTGCCAGGTAATCTATAAGCAGTAAATTTGTCTTTGATGTGGGGGCTTTGGTATCTGACATAGATACATCAGGTAAAAAGGAAGAAGTTGCAAAATCCAATAGTCAGAGAATTGCTGAAACTCCAGACACAGGGCACTCAAATAGGTATGACAGGTACAAAAAAAATGATAATTAAACAGATAAAAAAAAAGGAAAAACAAAATAAAACCAATTAAAAAACAATACACAACTACTCTAGATCACAAAAATATATAGGCCAATTGGCTGTAGCAAGCAGCATAAAGATAAAGTAAAGGAAGCAGCACATCTCAATAGGTCAAAATAGTAAGACAAATGTGTCACAGAGATCCCAAATAAACAGATGGGGTTCAAATAACCCTGCCTGGATGTAGGGGATAGCTGTCCAGCTGGAGAGAAAATCCATCAGGTGTAACAATCATATGAACATAATCATGAAACATGCAATGAGCATAAACCAGCACAAAACTAGATGCAAACCCAGAAATAAGATGATAAACTCTCATGGAACACTAGTATAGTGTCATATGTTACTGTATGTCAAATATGATGTCATCTGTTGATATAAACATCAGATAAAGTGCAAATAGACAAAACAATGATGGAACATCTAAAGGTATTAAAATCAGGAGTTTTAACTAGAGATACGCTGGATATTCATCCTAACAAGCACAGTATATAACAAAGTAAATACGAGTGTAAAAGCTAGTACTAATGTCCATTAGTGACAATAATTGTGCAGGGAATGATCACTGGCATGAGGCAAAGGTCCGTAGATCCCGAATCCCAATTATCATGGTGAATAAAGTATGCAAACATGTGCTAATGCAAGCATGCTATTAACAGGACAGGACCAACTTGAACTCAGATACTGCAAAGGTTAAATTGATTACCCTTGGGTAATAAGTATAAAAGAAATAAGTCAAAACCAATGGGGCTAAATAAACAGGTAGGGGAGGAAATGGACAAGAAGAGGAAGGCGTTTAGATTCTTTAAGTCAGAAGGGACGGAGACATCGTATCAGAATTATAAGGAATGTAACAAAAATTGCAAAAGGGCAATCAAATTAGCAAAAATGGATAATGAAAAAAGGATTGCAATAGAAAGTAAGGTCAACCCTAAAAAGTTCTTTAAGTACCTTAATAACAAAAAAATGAAAAAAGAAAATATAGGACCCTTTCAGTGTGAGATGGGTAGGCAGATTATTGGAGATAAGGAAAAAGCAGAGGTATTAAACAAATTTTTTGCCTCTGTGTTTACAAGGGAAGAATCAAGTTCAATAGTTGTGCCGAAGGAGGAAGCCACAACCTCCATATTAATGAACAATTGGTTAACTGAGGAAGAAGTTCATAAGCGACTTGAAAAAATTAAAGTAAGTAAGGCACCTGGCCCCGATGGCATACATCCAAGAGTTCTCAAGGAGTTAAGCTCAGTAAAAGCCAAACCATTATAATATAATATTCAATGACTCCATTTCCACAGGCTCAGTACCACAAGATTGGCGTAAAGCAGATGTGGTGACTATATTTAAAAAGGGAGCTGGATCACAATCGGGAAATTAAAGACCTGTAAGTCTGACTTCAATAGTGGGGAAACTACTTGAAGGTTTAATACGGGATAATATTCAGGAATACCTAATGGAAAACAAAATTATTAGTAATAGTCAGCATGGATTTATGAAGGATAGATCATGCCAAACTAACCTTATTTGTTTCTTTGAGGAGGTACGTAGGAATTTAGACCAGGGTAATGCAGTTCGTCTACTTGCAGTTGATGTGGTCTACTTAGATTTTGCAAAGGCTTTTGATACGGTTTCACACAAGAGGTTGGTGTACAAAATAAAGAAAATTGGACTCAGTAATAATATTTGCACCTGGATTGAAAACTGGTTAAAGGACAGACAACAGAGGGTTGACATAAATGGAACTTTTTCAGGTTGGCTAAAGTCGTGAGTGGAGTACCTCAGGGATCGGTACTGGGACCCCTGCTTTTTAACTTGTTTATTCATGACCTTGAGGTTGAGATCGAGAGCAAAGTCTCTATCTTTGCTGATGATGCTAAATTGTGTAAGGTAAAAGAATCATAGCAGGATGTAATTTCTCTTCAGAAGGACTTGGAGAGACTGGAAACGTGGGCAGGTAAATGGCAGATGAGGTTTAATACAGACAAAATGTAAGGTTATGCATTTGGGATGCAAGAATAAAAAGGCGACACAAATTAAATGGCGATATATTGGGGGAATCCTTGATGGAGAAGGATTTAGGAGTGCTTGTAGACAGCAGGCTTAGCAATAGTGCCCAAAGTCATGCAGTAGCTGCAAAGGCAAACAAGATCTTATCTTGCATCAAACGGCAATGGATGGAAGGGAAGTAAACATAATTATGCCCTTTACAAAGCATTAGTAAGACCACACCTTGAATATGGAGTACAATTGTGGGCACCAATCCTAAGAAAAGACATTATGGAACTAGAGAGAGTGCAGAGAAGAGCCACCAAATTAATAAAGGGGATGGACAATCTAACTTATGAGGAGAGACTAGCTAAATTAGATTTATTTACATTAGAAAAGAGGCGTCTAAGAGGGGATATGATAACTATATACAAATATATTCAGGGAAAATACAAGGAGCTTTCAAAAGAACTATTCATCCCACGGGCCGTACAAACTACTCGGGGCCATCCCTTAAGGTTGGAGGAAAGGAAATTTCACCAGCAACAAAGGAAAGGGTTCTTTACAGTAAGGGCAGTTAAAATGTGGAATTCATTACCCATGGAGACTGTGATGGCAGATACAATAGATTTGTTCAAAAAAAGGTTGGACATCTTTTTAGATGGGAAAGGTATACAGGGATATACCAAATAAGTATACATGGGAAGGATGTTGATCCAGGGATTAATCCGACTGCCAATTCTTGGAGTCAGGAAGGAATTTATTTTTCCCCTTATGAGATATCATTGGATGATATGACACTGGGGTTTTTTGTTTGCCTTCCTCTGGATCAATAAGTAAGTATAGATATAGGATAAAGTATATGTTGTCTAAATTTAACATAGGTTGAACTTGATGGACATACGTCTTTTTTCAACCTCATCTACTATGTAACTATGTAACTGTAGTGACTGCATGTGCCTGAATAGCTAATTAGCATGATAATCTAGCTGCATATCTAAGCAGATTCAAGGTTCACAAAAGTCCACTGCTCTATGGTCCCCACAATATGAATATACTCAAGATTTTAGGGGATTCGTCACGTTGGTAGTTGAGAATGCCAGAGAGATATGCCGAACTTCATGTGCCATAGGCGGATCTGCAGACAGGACACCTGCCACCGGTCCAAAAGAAACCGGGACTCCTGCACACACCACAGAGTACTTGCTTCCTTGCTACAGATCACAGAGTAGGAGAGGAGGCGCCCAATGTGGCATTTCACCAACAGGCTTTGTCAGGGGCGTGTCCAAATGTTGATCATAGGTGTACTATATACCCAGACAGGATGACATCATGATTAGATCACAGGTGTAACAGATCTATACCAGAATGATTAAATGAAAGAGAGATTAGGGAAAATACAGAAAACCCTGAATACATACACTACAGCAAATTTAAAGAAGACAAAGAGCATAGTAATATGATGTCATCAGAATCCTTGTAAGAAAGCAGAGAAACAGAGATCTTCATTAAAACCCCTTGGGGCAGCGGTGCGTAAATTGGGGGGGGGCGCGAGATTACCGATGGGGGGTGCGGGGTTTACAGAGGCCCCGCGCTTCTGAAGGCACTTAAATTAAGTGCCGGGGGAGCTGCAGAGTCTCTGTAAACAATACTTACCTTGATTCAGCCGACATTTGGAGACGCATCGCCATGGCAACGCCGCGGGGTCATGTGACGCCACGTTGCTATGGCAACGTGACGTCATGACGCCCAGACGCCGGGAATCAAGGTAAGGAGGCCCTACCAAAAGTCCACAGGTCCCTGAACAGTTACACAGGCCAATTAATTATTTCTTCCAGGCCAGTCACTGACTCAATTTGTTGACATTCTCCTCCAGTCAATTGTCAAATCAGTTTAACTGCATATCACATACCACTGATTTTTTAAACAATTGATCAAAGTATACAGCTGATATTTCTACAGTACCTTATTGCTTGTGACACTCGATGTCCTAAGCCTACGTACAAATATAAATAATAGTGAAGGTATGGAGGCAGGACCTTTATGCTTCAGGTCTTCCACTTGTTAATGTTGCCAACTGGTCGAGTTTCTTTTGGTTTATTAAACAATTTTCCCTCCAATAGTGTGGTATGGCTATGAGGTCATATACAGTATGGCTCCAGTCTACGCCAATATTTTATTGTTGATATATGAACAGACTCACATCTTGGGTAATTTCTCTGAATACATCAAGTTCTAAGGGAGATTTATTGATGACATATTCCTGCTCTGGGAGGGGGGGTGCACTGTTGGACAGCTTGCACAATTTTTTGAGCATCTTAATCATCATGACTTGACTATTAGATTGACATTGCCATACAGTACTTTGACCGATAACCTTCTCAATGTCACCATCACAAAGACTTCAACTAGTTTATAGACACAGATATTTCAGAAATCCAGAGAAGGAACACCATCCTACAAGCAATCAGCTGCCCCTATACTCCTTAAAGACAGGGTTACCATTCTCTGAATTGTTAAGTAGAGCTGAGCTATGTGCTTAGTAATCTTAAAGGAAAGAGGGGATAAATGATCAACTAACATTTAATAATTATGTATGAATCTATTTTGTGCCCTCCTGGTCTTGCAAATGTTTTGTGTGCAACTGTGCTATTTTTGTCATTTTTTAATATTCATGCCATTTAGGGCATAGTTACATTTTCTATGGGAGTCAATGTATTATTATCTCTCTCACAATTTTGATTAATAGCACTATATACATATGTTTACGTTTTTAATTTTCAGCTGTAATTGTTATTATTCTTTTTTTAAGTTTATTATTAATGTTAGTCTTTATGTAGAATGTTTGTTCTCTATATTTTGTTGTTTTTATCTTTGCACTAAGGTTTAAGAAGCCCTTCTTTGTTTTCATGGACGTTTTTAAATGTTAGTTTAATAAAGTTACAATTGTTCCAGAAGTCAGTGCACCAATCAGAGCGCACTACTTGTTTGCCTATACTCATTGCCTTGTATTTGCAGACATGTGAGGTCTAATAAAGTTTATTCTATTGATGTGATCCCAATGGCCAATTGGGACACGTCTAATAGGTGCTGCTTTCTGATTGGTCGCGCCGTCCGTGACGTCACGTGATAGCGCGATCGGCGCTGTATTATAAATTGGGGCTTTTTGGGTTGTTTTGTACACCCTGATAAAGGGCATTTTTGCCTGAAACGCGTTGGTGGACCCCTGCTGCGGCCTAGGGGGGACCCTTTTGTCCACTTTTTATGTAATAAATCTATTTTTTTGTTGCTAAAAACCGTGAGCCTCCTTCTGTTATTTTGGTCAGTGCACTGCCTTATTTTTCTACTTGTTCCTGCTATCACCTGGGAGATTGCACTATGCCTATGAAGATTCTGAGGTTGGATACTCCAGGAGAAACTGAGTGAGTTCACTTTGTGGGTCATCGTACCCTTTTTTCTCTGATTTATGGGACGTTGGTCTGTACTATTTATTTATGGTGCTGCTGGCATTAGGTACTAGTCCCCTAACCCTATTAGGGCTTCGTTATGCTATATGCTTACATGGAAGGAATTTATCCCAAACTGCAGTTTATTATACCAAACAGGACTTGTTTTTTCTGATGCACTGGCTTTCTACACAATTCTATAATGTAACATATATATGTAGCGCTGCTTCCCCCCACCACTCCCCTCTGGGAGATCTTGCCTAAGCTACAGGTGTTGTGGTGCTTGTTACCTCTGAGGGTCCAGGAGAGATAAGCTTCCGCGTAAGGGGAAACAGGACAGGCTTTTGGTGTTTCTTAAGGTTCTTTTTGTGGTTGCAGCGCCAGGGTTCCTGGAGAATGTCCCACCACGACAGACTTCTCTCTCATAACCCTACTCAATAGACTGTTATTTAGGCAGGGGTAATATGGGAAGACTCAGAACTTGAACTAACTGTAATTTGGACACTTCCTCCCTAAGGCAGAGAGGGGGGGGGGGGCACAGGGTCTGCACCATGATTGGATGTACACAGACTCCAGTTCACCTCAACCCCGGTCACTCAGAGAGGCAGCATGAGGAGGGGTAAACCCCACGGGACAGCCTGCCACTGCCTATAACTACTGGGACTTATGTGACATGAGGCAGGAAGTATAGTGTAGACCAGCCTTGAATACACTCTCCCCTTAGGTGGAAATCCCATGTCCTCACTGGGACCAAATTTGAGGCACCACCCAGTAACCTGGAGCCTGCAATACAATACAGAGTTAAGTCAGATGTCATGGCATAACCAATACACAGTATACAGACATCACTACCCATATCATCCACTGATTATAGTGATGACAAATATAACCAGTTCTTTAAACAGGAAGAATAGAATCCTTACTTGTAATACTTGGGGTCGGGTTTCTTTACCACTGCCCATCAAACATCTTTGTCCAGATGAAATATATTTTAGACGAACCAGGCCTCTGTCGAATTTCCACCCTATCTTTGTAAATACACCTTCCTACCAACCACTCATCCATAATGGAGCAGATTCTGGACTCCGTTATAAATATCTTATCGGAAGTCTTAGTCAGAGATACTCTAAGGCAACCTGTTTTAGCCAATCATGCCGGTTGTTCTCAATTTCTTCCATGATTGTCTCAGGGAATTCTTACCTTTGAGACTGACAGTACCTAGATATTATGGCCCGGTCATCTCAACTAAACTTTAATAATTTATGGCCAGTGCCTTGGCTTGGCAGAACCCAAAATTGAGTTTCTCTACCCTCCACCTCCTGATAGAGTATAGTTGGTCCCGTAGGTGTTTTGACCCCTAGATTGATGTCATGTACCCTTTTTCAGATGGGTCAGCTGAATCCTCCAGGTAAAATTGACCCTCCTCCCACCAGTGATCTACTATAGGACCATCCACCAGAAGGAACCGGGTCCTATTCATACTGGCAGAATAGCCTTGGAACATAGGGTCCCACCACTTAAAGGGTTCACCGGACCTAGTGTCCATCTTAGAGGACACACCAGACGTTGAGAACAATTGAGATAGGAAAGACTCTCGGAATGATCTAAATGACCCAGGTAACTTAACTACAGATATCCCGCTTGCATAAGGTATTTCCCCCTCTGAATCCTGATCTTCCGTCCATCCACCCCTTCCTCCAAAATCCCAGTCCCTTAAGTCAGTTAAAAAACCAGGGGACAGATCATCGCTGGGAAAATGTGAAAATACAAAAATGGATACAGCAGAGGTAGGGACATTTGTAGCAGCACTGTCCTGGGTGATCTTGGGAGTACAAGCTGGTGATTGGGGCCTAGAAATGTCCTGGACAAGTCCCTCTGAAGTGGGATTACCCTTACCCTAAGGTGGCAGTATCGGGGCAGACTTAGTGACATGGGAAGGGACATGGGCAGCTTGGGCCGGTAAACTGGGCCTATCATTGTCCATGGCCAGTCCTTTTAAATCTGGATCCAGGGTCATGTCTAGCATATGAATGGACACAGCTAGCTTCAACTCAGCCCTCTTTCCAAAGCACAACAAGTCCTGTATATTTTCTTCACTTTATTTAGGAAAGCAGCAATAAAAACAGGCCCTTGTGGATAAGATGTTTGTGTAGGAAAGGTGTGTCTCTGTGGATGCTTTGTAGTTAAGGGCAGGTGAAAAGAATTGGCCTTGCCATAGGGGTGTAACATAAATATACTCACTCTGCCAATGCCAGGAAGAAAAAGACAGCGGGTACTGCTTATAGCACAGGGATAGGGGTCAGGCCAAACTAACTGTCAGCAGGGGGGGGGAATGGGAAAGCCCATTAACTTGGAGGACTGGAGATGTTGCCAGGGCAACCAGGGGTGTGACAGACTGGAAGGAAAAAAGGCAACATAATGTATCCATTCCATCTGCACTGAGAGTGAAACTGCAAGGAAAGTAACATCCAAATACAGCTAGCTGGCAGAACTGCCAAGGAAAGGGGGGGGGGTGAAACACAGAAGGCAGAAATGGGTATTTCTGTTCCATGACACTTTTGGTGCAATTTTACCATGGCCCTTAGGAAGGGGTAGTGTGGTGGTATTGGGGGTCCGACGACCCCTTCCTTTGTGCGTGGTCTTGTTAGGGACAGGGGCAGTAGTGAACGGTCCATCACTCATCCCTGAAGGTCTCAGCGGAAGTTCCTCAGCTTGCGCAGCCTCCATCTTGCTGACGTCATCATGGCAGGCCAGTCTTGTGAGAACTCTGAGCACCGTCCAGCAGCGCAGATGACGTCATGCCCGGCAGCACCAGAAGTGCATCACCCTGCAGCACAACGAACAGGACTCCGCCTGGTTCCTCATCCAGGTAGGCCACAGCAGACTCCTGGTGGAAGTAAGAGACAGGAGCCTCACCCATGCAAAGGTAGGGGACATCTTCCAGCTCCACAAGATTCAACGCAGGCGGCTTCTTCACTGCTCCAGTGGCATCCTCGGGCATTAGGCTCCGCTGGGACTCTGGCTGCACCACAGCTTTCTGGATGGACGACTCTGGATCGGGACTCTGCCGCAAGACGCAGGTAGGTGAAGATTTCTTTACAGGTGTTTGGCAGCATGCTTCTTCTGAGGAGGGTATGGACACCTCCTCCAGGCCGCGATGTCAGGCACCCCACATTCCCTGGCAGCCATTGGTACAGAGCTTGCCTGCTCCTGCATCACCAGGGGAAGCGCACCAAACACCCCCGGGTCAGTCAACTCACCCTCCTTGTCCGCCGACACCGGTTCCGGTCCTGGAACATCAGGAACTGGGACGTGGGGACCGTCTCGGGCACCGGAACACTGGGGCTATGGGTTGCAGGTAGCATGGCACACGGGCCCACGGATGGTTCCGCAGTGTATAGTTTGGCGCAGGCCACATCTAATGGCAGTAGAGCCTGGTCGTAGGCTGGAATAGGTGCTACTGGCAAAGGACCACGTAGACCTCCAAACGGCATCAGGGTTAGGGCACATGGGCCTACAAGATCAGCAGGGTAGAACTCTGCAGGGGGTGCACCAAGAAGCATGCGGGCTCAGTCATAGACAGGCGTGGGTACAGCAATAGGAAAAACTGCAGGGGCCACACCGGCTGGCATGGAGGCCCGATCTATTGGCTGGAGAGGATCCCCCCTTCCTTGACGCGCATGGTCCCTGTTGAAGCCACAGTAGCCCAGCCCCAGCCTCTTCTGTGCTGCAATATCCTTAAATCCTGCACTGTTCTGCATCTCAGCAGCATCTCCAATTGTAGCGCTGCTTCCCCCTCCCCCCCCCTTCTGAGAGATCTTGCCTAAGCTACAGGTTTTGTCGTGCTTGTTACCTGGGAGGGTCCAGGAGAGATGAGCATCCGTGATGGCAAGGGAAAAAGGACAGGTTTATCCTGCAGGTTATTTTGTGGTATCAGTGCCTCCAGTCATAGCAGGCTCTAGGATTTCTGGAGACAGTCCCCACCATGACAGACTTCTCTCTCAAACCCCTACCCAATAGACTGTTACTTAGGCAGCGGTATATAAAAAGGATTCTTTATTGAAGCAACCACTGCAGTTGGTATTAAAGTGTATGGATCATATTTTAGAATGGGTTCCAGACCTCTGGATGGTGCTGGCCTTCTTACAATATTGAGGCCTTGTGCTCTGCACAAATCTTGGGCTCCACTCAGCCCCAGGAGGGGCTGAAGGCATGTCTCACTCCCAGCCGGGAGGAACTTGAACTAACTGTAATTTGGACACTTCCTCCCTAAGGCACAGAGGGGAGGACATAGGGTCTGCACCACGATTGGCTGTACACAGACTCCAGTTCACCTCCACCCCTGTCACCCTGTCACTCAGAGAGGCATCATGAGGAGGGGTAAACACCACAGGACAGCCTGCCACTGCCTATAACTACTGGGACATACGTGATAGGAGGCAGAAAGTATAGTCTGGACAGCCATGGCTACATATATTTTCTATATTTACCATACCAGTGTACTAATAAAATAGTGATACTCTTGATTATGATGCACATGGCTATATGGGAAGACTCAGATATTAACTATGTTCTTCCCACCCAAATTCCAATTACATATCTCATCATTTCAAATGTCTAACAGCAAATAGATATCAATCATGATTGCGTATTGTAGTGATGGATGACATTCCTACCTTTGATACAAAAAAGATTCATTATTTGGAGGAAACCTGTGACAGACACCTTCCGACAAGGGTCTAAAATATATTGGACCTGAATTGGATCTCACATTTTCTGACTTGTTCAATGAGAACATAACCTTCCATGTTGCTAGACAAGATGTCTTCCTAGATAAGACAGAAAACCATTCTAATCTATTTATTTTTGATGCTATACACAAAATACCCAAATACCCGTAAGCACAGAGTCTCGGTTACATTTTTAACACATGGACACATTTAATAGGGTAGACCTGGGAATCTATCATCAGAGTTTCCGAAATTTCCCTTTTACAATTTTAGCATTGCTTGGAATTGAAACCGGAACCAAAGGATACTGTACATTTATCCCTAATGTTTCCTATGAAAAATACCAAAGCTTTCACATAACAAACTAAACTATAGGGCCACAACAAATAAATTTCAACACTACAATAACTGCATGCATTTTGTTTTTACATCTTGTGTTATATGTATCTGTAGCCCCATTTACCCCCTTGTCTAGGATTACCACGTGTGATGCTATTACCTGCTTGGCAAACAGGGGGTCTGATCCTCTGCCACTGGGAGCCTGGGGTATGTGTAATGAATATACTAATAGCGCTTCCACCTGGGAAGGATCTTCACACAGTGGGATATCACTTCCCAAGACAATACAGTCAGTAATTGCACACAAGGGTATATGTAACAGTCTTTACTGAACAGTAACTTATAACAACAACTATACAACATAACATAACACCAAATCACAGTATAATGAGCACCTCACCCAGTACCACTAGTGAGTGTCCCAAATGTACTTTGGGTGCTAGGCACAAATATCCTGCTGTCCCTTTCCCAGTGTCCAGTCCACCCAAAAGTGTAAGGAGTAGCACTCTCCCGTGAACTGTTGGTGCACTTGTTTAGGTACCTTAGGCCTCGGCCATGTTGCCTGCTTGCTGGCGGAAGCACGCTGACGTGCGCTCCCGCTCAGCACTGAGCCCCCACAGCTGCAATTAGAGTGGCTTTAGTAGGGGCTCACCTGCGCTTCCGCGCGCTTGCGGAAGCGCAGGTCTTAGGGGAATTTAAAATTCCCCCGCTTGCCGGCGCGACAGGCCGGTCACGTGAGCGGTTCGCCCAATGAGGGCGAACCAGCTCCGTGATGTCACTGGCCCGCCCCCGGCCAGTGACGTGCCCACCCCCGGCCTGCCCCCTTACGGCGAGCAGGACAAGCAACCGCAAGGCCAGGGAAAGCACCCGCTTTCCCTGAGCCTCAGCGCGCATCAGCACGCCAGCGATAAGCATGTCCGAGGCCTTACACGCTGCGGCCGACAGAAATGAGGATCCGTCTGATCCAGCGATGTGGACCTCAGCGATGGTGTCCGCCTCTGTGTTGGGTGGACTCTGGTAGTAGGGTCTCACCTTTAAGAGTCTTTGTTAACACCCCGGTGGTCTGGTCTCAGACCACAGACCGCGATCACCACATGGCGTCTTCCTTGTGTCCCTGACACTATAGTAAAATGGGTTAGCGTCCCTATCTAATGGGCCTTCCCTGCAGCAGTCACCCGCTTCACGTGATTGGGACCTATCTGGACCCTAAGGGGAGTTTCTAGCCTAGTCTGAGTGCCTCTGACACTCAGACCCTGCCTTCCCCTTGTCTGCCCTGGCTCCAACTCAATAACTGACTCCTCACTAACTGACTCCTGACTTACTGCCTCACTCACTGCCTTAACTGTCAGAATCTCTCAGCCCTATTTGTTGCCTGGAAACATGTGGACTGCAGCCCCTGAGGCTGTTGGAACTTGCAGTTATAATCCTATGGAAATGTAAGGGGACAAACAGGGGACCAGGGGGACCCAGGCTATATATCATAATTGAAACTACAGGAAAGAATGATGGAAATAGAAACATCCCCCAAAAAATAATAATTATACATCATTAATACCAATAGTAAGAATAAAATAGGCGTAAGTGTCAAAGGTCAAAAACCTTTGACCACCTGATTAAAAAACTTTAAAAAAAATAAAAAAAACTGCACACAGAAAATGCAATTGCAAAGAAATCCATATACAGTATAAGAAAAATTACAATACAAATAAAATGCAGAATAAAATTCATATGAAAGAAATAAACAAGAATTTATATACAGATAGTTGCAACATACCCCTGGGGGAGAGCCAAAGGATAACGTTTTGGGGTACCAACACCTTTATCACAAACAATACAATCCTTCTCTCTGCTGCTTAAATAATGGCCAGTGCATGAAAAAAACACATATCCTCATATCCTCCCCAAACACATTTCCTCCACAATCTTTATTAGCTCTCTAATATGAACAGGGTGTGATAAGGGTAGAGCAAATACTTGTTTACTCTTTCTTACTACCCAATTGATTAACATAATTTATCACACATCTCTGACCTTCCTATACATAAAACACAGAACAGAACAGAACATCACAGAGGACAAGGCACAAAACACTTAACTTATTCCTGAATTGATTTCTTGAAGCATAGACACAATTTCCTTTCCATTTTAACTCTTTATAATGCTTAAGATTTATCAATAATACATTTGAATTTTGAAATGGGGTTTCTACTCCAAAACAAATTATTGTTTCAGAGTAACCTGAAAATGATTGTAAATCACAAAATACAATACAAAATTTCCTTCACATAGACTAATTTCCCATTTGACATATCAATTCATATAAGGTTAGCACATTATTTAAGTCAGGATAGAACCAGGAAATTAAACCAAATTTATCCGATTTCCTGTACATTCCATAGGAAAAAAACAGAGTTAACATAATACAAAATAAATAAACATACCATAAAAAAAGAACACAAAACTAGCGATATCTGAATACACATTCTTTTAACCATAACATCAAACCTAGTTGTTAACATTGTTTGCAAACAATTTGTTGTATTAATGAGGTTGATAATGTGATACCACAGGGTTTTATACTTTTTTTCACATTTTAGGATGTCCAAGATCTCAGAAACATTAACAAATATGCTTACGTTCATTTATAAATGTAAATAAATAATTTTTCGCTTTGCTTGCAAAGCATTCCTGAAATAGAGATACATAAAATGAGTGCAAAAATCACCACATATTAATCCCGTTAATCAATCTTTATTTGCAACAAACTTAAATATTTCTTGACTTAGTAACTTTCAGGCGGACAAAACTGGCCTGCAGTGCATCTCGGAGACTAAGGGGCCTACACTAGAAGCCTTCATAATTAAAATCGCTGGGCCGGTTACGCCGCCAGTTTTTTTTAGCATTGCTATCAGGGTATTCAGAAAGCCTCGAATACCTGCGACAGCAAAATGCCCAAAACTGGTGAGGAGCCAGCGACGTGATGTTCGCTTCTCTCTAAAGGGCTCAACCGGCGATCTGCAGCAATCTGGCCCAGCTGCATAGCGAGCTGCACAGACAGAGACGCCTCTCCCTGCGCATATCTAGCCAACAATCACAGACTTTTAACACAAATGTTAATACTAGTCTATATGAGCAGGGGGTCTCTGAAGCTGAACCGCCTTGATTTCATATCCGGGGACCCTCTGCTTCCCGAGATACAGGCCCTGTTATGGGGTGCCGGTATCTCCTATGCATTTAAATATCTCGCATCATGTGACTGTGGGATTTAAATGCATAGGAGATAACGGCACCCCATAACGGGGGCCTGTATCTCAGGAAGCAGGGGGTCCCCGGACCTGAAATCAATTCGGTTCTGCTCCGGAACCCCCTGCTCACGTATACTAGTATTACAATTTATAGTGAAATAGCTTAATTACCTTAAGGGTTCAACCTGAATAGCCTGTTTATTTACAGTACAGTAATGGGCAAGATTGAAATTATCCAGATATGGATAATAGCTCATTTTCCCATTCAAAATCAAACATTAGCCAGCAAGCATAAATAAAGTAATACAAAATGTCTATTTACCCCTGCCATGATGAAGGGCATCCTCGTCAGCATACTCCATGTCCATGTCCTCCGATGCCAGCAAGAATACATGAAAAATACAATCTAATGGCCCCTAACCCCTTAATCACTTTAGCGGTTAATAACCGCTATAGTAATTAAGGAGTTAACCCATCCTCCCCCGCTACCCACCCGGGAGGCTTAACCACCCACTATCCATTGATTGATACCGTGGTACATCATACCCATATAATATTGGGATGATAACCTCTATAGCACTCAATGGTCAACCTAATACAAATCATCAAGGTCAAAAATACACAATATTAAAACAAATACACAAACACCTAAACACCCCAACAATAAAATAACTAAAAAGCCTAATAGTACACATGAATAAAATGTATCACCAAAACAGCAAAATAATTAAAATTATGTTATTCCAAAACATAATACAATTAAATAAACACCTATGCAACCAATTCAATCAATAAAAGCACTAGCCAACAAATCAATTAAATAAATAAAACCACCAGCCAACAAAACAATTAATTAATTTAAACCACTAACAACCCTAAAATGTAGTAAAAACAAACCATCCAAATTCCAAAAATGTAATCAAAACAATAAACAGAAATAGAAAAAATAACAAATCAATACAAAATAAGCATTTGCCAAAAAATGCATTGGCTGTCACTGTATTTATCTGTTCCTTAAGGCTGAGTCCCCGATAGTCACGGCAGCACGCGCTACAGCGTGTGCACCACACACCATAGCACAGCCCTCTATGGGGCAGACCACAGTGGCTGTGTGTGTGGGCGCGCAAAGCGCTGTGATGCGTACGTTGGGAGGGAAGACAAGAATTTTGTGCAGCCAATGGCAGGGCAGATATGCTCTGTCATGGCCGCGCCCCCCATGTGCTATCAGATCACTGATCGCAGCTGTAGTCGCTGCACGTGCCGCCATGCTGCCAGGCGTGTGTGCAGTCGGGAGGACCGGGGCAATAGCCTAAAGTTGCACAGATTAATACATTAGCAGTCAATGGGCAATGAAAAACATAAAAATAAATACAATAAAAAATCCTGAAAAAAAACAAACAATTGCATATATTCAATATTTATCTTACCTTTAGAAGTCTTCACCCTCCGGATTCCGGCATATCAGGAAGCTCTCGCCCTGCGATGTCATCCACTGCAATCCGACTCCATCCTCCTTGAAGAACAGCATCAGGTACAAAAAATTTCTTTCTTTCTCCTATCTTCATCTGTCATTATTTTCTTTAATCTTCTATCTTTCAATCCAAAACCTCATGGAAAATCCAAAACGGATGTTGCCACGTCGAGATATTCTCTTTAGGGTCAGCTGGTACAATCAAATTGGACACTATCATGTGTCAGGCATCTTTTTCTTTTTTTTTAAAGGATGTGACAACTCCAAGGTAGGTACGTCACATCCTTAAAACCACATGGGTATATCACAGTTTATTACAGCCAATGGGATTGAAGACAATCCCATGGGTTCCTGTACCATGTGATTATGTTCCATTAGTTAAAAAGGATGTGACATCACTTTAAGGGATGATGTTACATCCTTTTTTAGAATGGAACATATCACATGGTATAGAATAAGCTAATCGAGGCTACTAGAATTGCACGAGTTTTAAAATCTACCGATAAGTGGCTTATCTCCGTTTACCCGGCGATGTGTTTTGCACGGCAGCAAAAATAGCGATTCATGCCTTAATCATCGACCACTTATCAAGGCTTTCTGAATAGCAGAAGGTATTTTGGCTGAAAAGGCCTCGATAAGTGGGTTATCGAGGCTACTAGAATAGGCCCTAAGTACAGTAAATGATCATCTTCCTCTGCAGCAAATACGGAATGCAAAAGGGGATTAAGGGTGGGGAATATAGCTGAACTTTACTTAAAGCTTCATTCAATCTAATAATTAGACCACACTGAAAATCAGCTTCTTCAGAAATTAAGCAAAATTGCAAGTTTACAAGTAAAACAAATGATAAACAACAAAAGTACCCTGTAAATACAATTCATTTAATTATAAACTTGAAATTCAGTAATTTAGTTCTCATTTTTATTGCACAAATGGTACAGCAGTATGATATTGTTACCTGCTACATTTTTACTAAATTATATATTTTCCCATCGACAATTGATCTTATGTTAATGTGTGACCTTTGTTGTAATTTCTGCATCTCAAAGCCTGCCTCATCTACTGTATGTGAACTTAATTTCTCTACCTGATCTTCTCTTTCTCATTACATTCCTTACATTGTTGCAAACATAAAAACACATAAATCATCAGGGATGTGCACTCCACGTGAATTGACAGGCACCATACTTACCATACTTTTAAACACGTTACAAACTGTTCCATATTGTCTTTGATACAAAGGAGTAATCAATTCCCTTGAATGCAAATACCCCATGGGACTTATCACACTTACGGTAGATCCTACATCCCCTTTTAACCTACTGCTGCCCACGGCCTAGAACTCTTTAACGTATACTCACTTGGGGGTTTTAGGCCTCCGAGGGTTACCACTAGAGCCTAGCTTCTTCTGCTGTGGAACAATCCGCTATCCCAGTCATTTGATAAAATGTTTCTGTTCCTCACATCTCCGATGACTCAGGTGTTTCTGGAACCTGTCTTAATTTTTTTATCATGAGGGGATACCAATGAAGGAAGTAGTCTGACACAAAGACGTTTTTCAAAGTAGATCTCGTTTAATTAAAGCACAGCAAGTAATTAGAATTAATAGTCAAGTGTTGCCTCAGTGTGATGAGTAGCGATGGATGACCCCCCCTTCTGCTATCCTCTGATTGACAGGAGAGAAGGTGACATGGTATGTGTGTAGCCAATTGTGATACAGACACTATGCCCTCACCTTCTTTATATCAGGGGTAAGTGCCAAAAGTTAGTTAGGCAGTCCAGTCTGGAGCTTGAGACTGGAGGAAGGGCTCTGGGTTCTGGGTCTCTCCCATCGGGGAGGAGCGTGCCCACTCCAACCCTTAGGGGGTTGGGGAACATCTGCTCCCGCAAAGGCTTGAAACCTGACATTTAGGCCTCTCTACTATCTGAGGTCATGCACCATCCTGAAGCCTAGGAACCTTTGATCAGCATCTGCATCACTGTGTATTTGTACCATCTGCCAGTGACTGCAATAAAGTACTGTGTGTGTAATATATATATTCCTGCCTGAGTTCTCAGGCTACCAGATAGGGGTAGGAGTGTAATGTGCACCAGTGGGAGACCGTCTCTGGCTATTCTGGAGCCGAGGCACTGACACCAAGAGCGAACTAAGAGATGCCAACAACAGCCTGTCCTGTTCCCCATGACATCGCGGACCTCTCAGCATCTCCAGGACCCTCCTGCAGGTATGCAAGCACCACAACACAGGTAGCAGAAGTAAGATCTCCTGGGGGGGTGGGAAACAGTGCTACAATTGGCGGCGCTGCTGAGAGCCCAGGACAGCAGGACAGGCTTTAACAGTGAAAAAAAGGCGCAGAAAGGTACAGAAGGTACGCTTTCAGACCAAGGCCCTCATGCAGTAAAGGGCGAAAAGGCACTCTCGGCAGGGGTTTGAAATGGCCATGTTTTTTGCGTGTTGCCCCCACAGTATGCAGGAAAGCCCAAATCCCTGCGAGAGCAACATTTTCAAACATGGCGAGTAGCCGGTGACGATACGCTCTGCCTGCCGAGAAGGACTCCCCTGCCGAGATCTGTCTGCAGCAGAGAGAGATTCGCCTCTCTCTGCGCAAATCTCGTCAGGAAAAAAATTATAACATTTTTATTCCCAGTCTAGATGTGCAGGGGGTCTCCAGAGATGAACCGCGTTAGTTTCAGGTCCGGGGACCCCCTGCTTACCGAGATACAGGCCCCATTATGGGGTGCCGGTGTCCCGATCACATGACCGTGGTATGTAAACAAAGCAGAGGGACACCGGCACCCCATAACAGGACCTGAATCTCGGGAAGCAGGGGGTCCCCGGACCTGAAACCAATGAGGTTCTGCTCCGGAGACCCCCTGCAAATCTACACTAGTGACAAAACACTAGTATGAATAAACAATAATTCATTACCGTAGCGGCTATCCGCTATGGTAATGAAGCAGCTTTAATGTATTTTTAATAATAGTGTTCGGGAGCAGGGGTCTCCTGAGCTGAACCGAATTGATTTCAGCCTCAGGGACCCCCAGCTTCCTGAGTTACAGGCCCCAGTATGGGGCATCGGGTGCTGGTATCCCATTGTTTACGTGTCACACGTTATGCGACATGGACACAATAAAGATGGCGGCGACACTGGCACCCGATGCCCCATACTGGGGCCTGTAACTTGGGAAGCAGGGGGTCCCTGAGGCTGTTCGCTAAGGCAATGAAGGGGTTAAGGCACAATAGCAAGTTTATTAGGGACAATTGCCCCCAATAAACATTGCAATATACAATACACACACCCTGTGCCCCTAACAACCGCTATACCCCCCTAACATACATAACCTAGCTTACTTTTTGGGGATGCACATTTTTTAAAACCTGTAAAAGTTCAATAAAATACATTTCTTTTGTTTCCTTACCTTTAGATGACCTCACTCACCGAATACTGGGGACACCGCATGCTCTCGAACCAATCCACGCAACAGGAAAAGGTAACCAAAAAAAAAAGCCAACTCTTTTTCTTCTTTCTTTCTATTTGTAATCCATACCGTCACTCCCGGGGGTCTTCGGGTCTTCTGTCTCTTCTGGGGTCTTTATCTGTACCTTCTTGATCTTCTTTACCTTCTTTTATAGGCTTTTATAGGCCTATGACGTCACATTTTGTCATATGGTTCCCACGGTCCTGATTGGGCTGTGAAAACCATGTGAATTTCATTTTTTTTTTTTTTTGGTGACGTCATATAAAGGGAATGAAGCCAGCCAATCAGAATGGATGTGCTTCATTTGCCTTTAAGATGATGTCATCCAAAGCAAGATGGCTGCCGTCACATGGTACTTGAGCCAATCATACTGTGGGAACTGAATCCCAACTCTGATTGGCTGTAGTAGACCATGTGACAGAGGCTTGGGGGAGAAAGGATGTAACGTCATGCAAAGGGAGTCACATGGTACTTGAGTCAATCAGAGTTGGGATTTAGTTCCCACGCTCTGATTGGCTCAAGTACCATAAAACCAACACAGATGTACTGTAGATAAGGTATGGTGAGAAAGTACACCCTCTTTGAATTCTATGGTTTTACATATCAGGACAAAATAACAATCATCTGTTCCTTAGCAGGTCTTAAAATTAGATAAATAAAACCTCAGATGAACAACAACACATTACATATTACACTGTGTCATGATTTATTTAGCAGATGCGTAACAAATAAATTATCGTTAAACAAAAATCATAAGTGGAAGTCCGACCCTTCATTGCTTTCCAGAAAAGGTAGTCGATCTCCTCTTCCCGGTCTGTACGCAGAAATTTACCCTGAGCAAGGCATTCCTTAGCTCACTCAAAAAAGGCTGTCACAATGGAAAAGTAAGGTAAGAACCACATGTAATAGCTGGTTAGGTCCACAAAAAACTTAATCTGTGTTTTTGTGGTTGCTCTCAGGCTATTCTTTAAGGTGGCAAAAATATCAACTAGTTGTTTCATCTTTCTATTGCCTAAGCAATACCCCAAATATTTGTTTTTTTTTCTAATCAAGGACACACATTTTGTGATTGGCAGTTAGACATGCTTCCCGTGAGGAATTAAGAACCATCTGGAATCTATCCAGATGACCCGACCAAGCAAAACTATAAATTACAATATCGACAATATTGTCCAGATAGACAGCATCTGGTTCCTCGTAGGGGGTTCAGGACTGGATCAATCTGCCCCTGAAAAGGGACAAGTGGACCTTGTAACCATAGAGCATTTTAACAAACTGATAAAGACCATAAAGAGTTGTGCAAAAGGTCCTTGGCATACAATTTTTCTTTAGCTTAATTTTCCACTGACGATAGAGGCATGTATTGCGACCCCAAAGGTAGTCCAACAGCTTATTGACCCTGGGCCTCAGATAGGCATGAAATTTAGAGATAGCATTAACCTTTTTGGATACCAATGCCAAAACATGTTGATACATCCAGTTGAGGGTTTCTGACCACAGGGATGCACCACTCTCTATGGAAATCATAAATGATACCCAAGATTAAGCATCCTCTGTTTCCTTTCTTAGGCATGCTCTTTTGTTCTCAGGGAGCCTATAAGGACCATACAGGACCGAAACACAATGCTCTGTAATGGTGCAATGTTCTATTAGGTTTGCTGGGCCAGGCAACTCAGAGAATGCATCTCCATACTCTTGGACAAACAGTTAGATGCACTCCTTCAAGGAAGTTATAAAATTCTGCCCTAAAATAAGACCACAGTGAAACCATAGGAGCCATTTCCCTGAGGAAGCATACTGAGAAACACGTTGGATTGTCCCTCACAGGCCACTTTAGATCTCTTTTCCAGTGCAAGAATCAAACCTGCTTGTCTGGCACTGGCACTTGCGAACATCACTCCACAAACACTAATCTGCACTGGAGGAGACTGTTGCTGACCTGATCCGCTCTCGTCTGAGCCCGAGCCGAGGGATGAGAGAGGAGGCAGCGAGACCTGCCCTTACTGTTCCACCTTGGATGGGCGGGAGCCACCGGACCACGAGGTTAAGGAGATCCATTGACAGAAACCCCACAGACTCCGGTAACGTGAAAGATGGGAGGAGGGGTGATTGAGATCACCCAGGATCACCCCTATGCTGGAAAGCTTTGTATTCAAAATGTTCATTTAATAGAGGCATTTGTGAGTGTACCTAATTTTCATACCAGTCTGTTTTAAAATAAAAAACGATATTATGCCATGGTACCTTTCTCTTCTACTTTCCATTAAGATTGGAATCCAACTTTTGCCCTGGGAACAATAGGAGAATATCTCCATCCCCTGGCTTTTTGTGTGGAACAAGCCCTTGTATAGAAGATTTTGATGAACTGCAAGTGTCCTTTTTGAAAGTAATCGGACACAATCGTGATTTCTTTTGCTCAATAACATACCGCCGTTTCTCTTATCCCCTTCTTTTACATATTGTATCCATCTGCTAAGTCTGCGCGCCACAGGATATTATTTCTTCTTCAGGTCGATTTTTGGAGGGACAGGGAACTCCCTCTTTGGACTCTGGCAGCTGGACTTAAGTATTAAATCCAATATTGACTTTGAATATAGGTCAATTCAAAGGATTGTATTTCACATTTTTTCAGGACTTTTGAATGATTTTCACATATTCACTCACTACTGCAAATGAATATAATTGTTTTTTAACACAGGTTTATTTAACATGCATTGTTCACAATTTTCACATATCCCTCCATTATTACCCACAATAGATTGTTAGTGGCCAGTGCTTCTTTCTTCTTTTTTCATTGGTAGGAGCTAGCTTTTTTTTTTTTTAACTTAGCACTTAATAAAGCATTACATATCAATGCCTTACTAGCCACTAAGGTGTCCAAGGGGGGATAGATAGTGTAATATCTATATATAGAAGTGTAACACTATCTGTTAATACTGGTCTATTGAGACATTTCTCCCTCCATTGCAGAGGTAAATGAGAATTTTCACGGATAGTGTTAGAACCTGCAAATGGGCCATGCCATGCATGGCTGCAGGTTTATAACACTTTGGCCAAAGTGTTTAACTAAATGACTCTTACTTATGAGACGACAAACAGTTAAGTTTTGAACTATATCTTTTTTTGTCATGTTGGATGTTGCATTGGGAATTTTTGTCTTTTGCTTAGTTTTTGCCTTGGGTTTAGGCATTTGTGGCAGAGCCAGAGTTCAGATCATTTCAAACAGCGGATGTTAGGGGATTTGGATTTTGCCCCTTAGAACTCATCAATCTCTACTGAATATGAATATTTATTTTATTTAAAGTATGCGGAACCAAAATAGCTTAATGGCTCTCTACAAAAATAATAACCCTTTGTCCCTTCTTTCCATTTTTAATGCCTTCTTTTTCTCATATCGGAAAGGAGAATATATCTAAATATATTCATGAGATAATTAGATTTGTATGCCTACATGTTAATTTTCAGAAGGGTTCTTTTTTTCATAAGTATACAATGCCCTTTTAAAAAAAAAAATAGGATATTTCATTGAATAATCTGGTAAGTCTATATAAAAAAAACTTGGAAAATATTATGATATAAGAGTACCAGTAGGTATATTTCTTGTACGCAAAATGCATTTTTATAAACATGACTTTAGCATGAGTTAAATAATGACGGTACCATAAAGGAAGTCATATAATGCTATTAATTGTAATATCTATATATAGAAGTGTAACACTGCTTCAAAAAGCCAGATTGTTTCTCATTGATTTTCCGTTACACACACTTAAACAGCCTTTAAGGTAGAAGTCATAAACGAAACTATCATTTAATTGCTTGCATAGAACAATGGTTATGAAATATTAAGGGTTTCCTTTGAGTTTTACAGAAGTTTAGAAATGCAGAGTTACTGTATAGATCATGACTAGAAATTGGCTAATTTTGAACATTCTCAGCTTGAAAATAAAGAGGCCTAAAGCAAATGTACCTGTAATTAATCATATGTGATGATACATTTCAGAAAATTCACTATTGCGTAATGGTAAAAGTTAAAAAAACAAAAAAAACACACACACTTTTTTTCTTGTTGCTTGGGAAACAAGGTTGGTGGATTTTTTGTCTTTGCACACATGTCTTAAAATATTTGCCAAATCATTTGCAAGGTCAACTCGGACAACATCGTACAGTACAGTATATTAACCCACAGTTGAGTATTCAAGCAAAAATGTTATTCTAACCCTGTACTAAAATCCATTTATAAGGGAAACATATAGCTTCTTATATTTGAAACCTACAAATACGAGATAGCAAATCTCAGCTATTAAGTAATGCTAAAGCATAGAGGGATTATTTAACAAAGTCCCCTGGTGGGTAAACCGGGGCATATACACTGCAAATAGCGCAGTCTTACTCCCTCTTTTACTCACTCACTCACTCCCCCCCCACTCCTCTCACTCACCCCCTCCTTCATCAATTACCCCACTCTCACTCAATCCCCCCCAATATACAGTAAAAAGCCCCATCCCCCAATACACAGTAAAAAGCCCCCCACTCCCCCAATACACAATAAAAAGTCCCCACTCCCCCAATACACAGTAAAAAAAAACACTCCGTCCAATACAGAGTAAAAATAAAACCATTCCACCAATACACAGTAAAAATCACCCACTCCCCCAATACACAGTAAAAATCCCCCCACCCCCCTAATACACAGTAAAAAAAAAACACCTCCAAAACAGAGTAAAAAAACACTCCCCCAATACACAGTAAAAAAAATAAACACTCCCCGAATAAACAATAAAAAGCCCCCCACTCCCAATATACAGTAAACAGCACCAGTTCACCAATATTCAGTAAATAGCCCCAACTCCCCAATACAAAGTAAAAAGCCCCCATTCCCCAATACACAGTAAAAAGCCCCCCACTCCTCAATACACAGTAAAAAGTCCCCCACTCCCCCAACAGTAAAAAAAAACACCCCCCAATACAGTAAAAACAAAAAATACACCCCCAATACACAGTCAAAAACAAAACATTTTCCCAAAACACAGTAAAAAGCCTCCCACTCCCTCAATACATATTAAAAAGCCCCCACTCTCCCAATACATATTTTAAAAAAATACATATTAAAAAAAAAACAATACATATTATAAAAATAGACTTACCGTGCTGATGGTCAGACCGGGCCCAGTTACTGCCAGGGGGGGGTGATTACTGGGGAGGCATGACTGCCAAGGGGGGGTGCCTGCTGTGGGGTGGAGGTGACTTCCGGGGGGAGGGGTGACTGCCCAGGGGCCCGGTCACCAGAGAAAGCAATTGACAGTGGGCCCCGGCACTCGCCGCCTGCAGGCCTCTTCCTCTATTGCAGTCCCATGCCAGACTCTGACTTCAGCACGCGCCTGCCCATCCATGCATGGTGCCACAAGCTGGGCCAAGCTCACTTCTGGCACGCTAACGTCAGAGAGGCCCATAGCGCTAATGACTTCAGACGGCCCGGCATGGGACAAAGATAGAGGAAGAGGCCTGGCCAGAAGAGCCAGGGCCCACCAGCAACTGCTTGGTCCGGCCACCGGGCCCCCCGCTGCCACCGGGCCCAGGACACCAGTCCCAGCAGTCCCCCCCCTCTCAGCGGCCATGGTTGTATGTACAAATATAATAATTGTTCTTCTCTTATAATGCTGACAGTGCATGCAGCGCTGTACATAGACTTGTTACACGCACAATGAATATACTGTAAAGGATGTTATGTCACTTTATAAATATTCACTAAATTTGGTTAAGTTCATTGCTGAGCGAGTTTGCATATTCTTATCGCACTATAAAAAAATTGTGTCAAAACGGTATACACTAAGAAAAATCACAATTTTTTTAAAGTTCGGTAAAAAAATGCAACATTGCACAACTACGTTTCTTTTTTCCAATACTTATCGCACAAATTGTGTTTGCTTAAACTGCAGCCTGGGAAAGCATCTTTGTGCACAGCTCTTACAGGCGATTGTGCAGTTTTAATATACATGTGTAACCCATGGACCCCGGGGCAATCGCAGATCGGCCCCCCTACGCTGTACTGGGACCTGGCTACATGACTGTATGTGGTGCATACCTGCTGGCAACAGGAGGTCCTGAGTCTCCCGCGATGGTATGGGGGATAGCAGGAACAGGTTTCTGGGGTTGATGCCTTCGTTCTCATTCAGTGGTGCAGCGCCTCCATCTCTAGTAAGCCCCAGGAATGCGGGGTGGAATCCTTATAGAGAGTTCCCACACAGAGATGGGAGATTCCAGTCTCACACACACGTAGTTCCTTAAAAGCAGCAGTCTTTATTCACAGCAGCACCAGCAGCAGACAGGTACAGGGTGTCCACTCCACTCGGATTGCTCTCCTTCAGGATGGTCCCTTCCCTGCCACCACCCTGGATTAAGGGCACCCACGGTGGGGCTAACTCTTCCATCACCCCCTAAACAGGGTGAGAGGTATTGGTCCACCTCACTAACTATAATTCTAGCAGCACTACTTAGAAGCCGCTTGCTCCTCTCCTAACCCTAACTACTCACACACAGTGCAGACAGTTGTGCTTGTCTGACTCCAACTAAATAGGAAGTGCACGGCTCTTTATGATCTCAGCAGGCACCGCCCCTCTGTCTCTTGCTTTGACACAGGGTCAGGTAATCTACCTCCACCCCTCAGTGCAGTGCTTGAAGTGGGGGGAACCCATGATAACTCCTGGCAACCTGCCCGTGGCAGGGATTACACCAGGAGGAGGATAGAACTATAGCCCTATTTCTTACCAGGGCTACACTCTCCCTCAGGTGGAATCCAATGGTCCCCACTTGGACCTAATTTGCTGTAACATCCTGCAGGTGAACAATCTGTGGATATACAAACAGAATTGATTAGTATATACATTTATCAGACTGTCACACCCATGATGGCGAATACATAAACATTGAGTACCTCCCAACATGGAGAACCCTAACTTCAATAATAATGACAGGGATCAGGCTTTCTCACTTACCGCCCGTTGTGATCCACAGTCTTAACATAAAAGGGTTGTATAGGCCCATTCTCCGGTCTGTACAGGACATTGTACATGTAGATATTCCTGCCTGTACTCCAAGCTCTGATCACATCACATATCTTATCCTCCCTTAAGTAAACGAATTTCCCAAACTTGGTTCTTAGATACTGAAGTACTGCTTCTCGGAGCCAGGAATCTCTCTGGTCTTCTATTTCCTGCATGATTGGCTCTGGCACATACGGAAACTCATAGCCATGAGATTGCCGGTATCTCGCCACTATGGCTCTGTCTGCCCTACTTAACTTAGTCAGTTTCCGGTTCCCAGCCTTGCCTGGCAGTACCCAGAACTGTGGCTCTTCAGGGGCAACCTGATCATAAAGAATAGATGAGCCTTTGGGGGTAATTATTTTCTGTTCAATATCTCTATACCGGTTGTCTAGCTCGTCGGCAACCTCCTATGGAGAAATGGTGCCTACATCCCACCAGTGATCTACTATTTATTTCTTGATTAGCACAAACCTGGTGCGGTCCATCCCCTCATGGTACCCTGTGAATAACGGTGCCCACCATTTATCCCGGTGCTCGTATGATGATACTACACTCATACCTTCCTCGGACTCTGCTCTGGAAGATACACCTGATGTCTCTGCCTCGGTAGAGTGCGAGCTTTTGCGCCTACCTCTTTTGACATTCCTAATAATTGTGGGGTTCATTTTATGTATCACGGGTCTTACAGGATCCGCCTCGGCAGTAGTCTGGGACCCTCGGGCCCTACCTCTAGGAACAGGTTTAAACACAGTGGGGTTAGGTACACATACAACACTGGATAACGGTATCTCCCCATCAGAACCTTCATCACTTAATTCCCAATCAGTGGAATACTTGGGCGTCTTTTCCAGCTTACTCCCACTAGGACCCGGTGGCATGACACGTGACGAGGCAGGGGCAGTGGCCGGGGCAATGGCGCTAGGGGTGGTGACCATGGGATCAACAAAGTCCTGCAAAGTGTCTCTGGGTCGGGCGACGCCACGACCGGTAGGCATCTTCTTACTTGCTCCTTCTGCCGCACTTTGGGCTCCTCTTTGGCTACTTGAGCCTTGAACTCCTCAAACTCAGCCTCCAATCCCGCTCTCCTCAGGGAAGAAAGCAAAGCTTCCGGGCCTCTGCGCCAGTCGGAGTGACGTCATCGCTGGTCACCGCGGAATCTCCATCCACTCCGTGGTCTCACACCGGAAGTGCGTAGAGGACCGGAAGGAGTGGTGGTGGACCATCAGGGTCGCGGACAGGCAGGTAGGCCTCAAGCCCTTCTCTCTCCTCAGGTTCCGTCTTCGCCTGGCGGGTATAAGGGGGTGGTGGTGTCTCCTTACCGCTCCGCTGTCGGCCAATGCTCGTTGGTTCCTCCGGAGCCATCTCGGATCACATCGCCACCGCACTGGGAGTCGCCACGGCCGTGGGACTTCTACGTGGCTCAGGCCGCACCAGCGCTCACCGTCGGGGTGTATCCGGACTCGTCTGCTCCATCTCCGAGGTAAGTGGAACTGCTTCTTTCTTACAGCTCGGGTGGTTCACCGGCCGGCGCATCACCACCGATGACAGGCTGTCTCTTTCATCCGATGAGGACTGCAACGGCTCCTCCGCTTGGGAATCACCTCGAGTCCTTGCTGCACCGCCAGTGGGTAGTGGTACGAAACGGGCCCGCTCCGGTACCTCCAGTGCAGTCGCGCTATCCGCCACCGGGACATCTCTTGGTGGCTGGGCCTGGGTCCCTACCTCAGGGGTGATATATGGGACCAGGGCAGCCTTCGCCTCCGCCTCCGCCTCCGCCTCCGCCTCCTCTACCTTCATCAGGGTTGCTGGAGAGGTGCCTCGTGGGGTCTTTATCATAGGCCATGGCTCGACAGACCATAAGTAGAACGTGCCACACTGGGGGCACCGTGCCATCGTACTTTGGGCCGGTCCGGGTGTCCTGCATTGGACGCACAGGCACCGCAGATACTCTTGGCCATCAACCTCCACAACCAAGAAGCCTCCTGGAAACTGATACGTGGTCACACTTAGATCGGGGGGCTGAGTTGCACGGGGGCTGAGTTGTTCAGCTTGCTCTTGGCTCCTTCTCCTTCAACTGTCAAGCAGAAGTGAAGTTCCTCGTTCTCACTTCCGTCCCTCCTTCCGCTGGGGAGGACTGCTCTGATTGGTTCTCTAGGTGCCCCCTTCCTCTGGTGGAAACAAGAGGAGGGGCACTCTCTCTCTTCGCGTGACGTGGCTTCGTTTGTCGGCCAGTCAGGTGGGCGTGGTTTCGGCTTTTGCGCCGCTCTCTCCTTTTTGCTGGGGATCTGGGTTTGGCACCAAACCCCTGCACATCTCTCGCCACATTTCTTGCACAGCCTGCTTGCACGCAACACGTGCGCGATCTAGGCTCGGCGGGAATCGCCATTTTGGATCGGCTGCAACCCACGTTGCAGTGAATGACGCTGTTGTCGCCATTTTAACCTCCTCACTGCCCATCAGAGCACATGTATCTCTCGTCGCCATCTTTAATGAGCCCGCTAAGCCCACGATAATGCTACTCTCAGTGCCTATAGTGCAACTCGTTTCTAGACACTTACTACTCTCTCTGGTTCTCTAACCCACGAATATTACGTATGGCATACCCCAGGATAGGCAGAACTCTCTCCTAGTACACCACACTCGCTGACGGTTCATCACAAGCACTCTGTGGTGTGTTTTCTAGGTACTGGCTAGGGTACATGGCATTTCCTAAGTACGGACGTCTCCTACTTTTGGCCACTCATAGTGCAGCCCCTGTGCTATGGTCCCTGGACTAGTTAACAGGCTAACCCCCACAGGAATCCTACACTATCTGCCTCAAGGGACTAGAACAGCTATAGCCATGTTACCCAAATTTACATCACTCTCTTAGGGCACCCAGGGTGTACTGTGCGAGAGGACAAGCTCTCATGACTACCCCAGTCTGCAAACATGCCCTTCTTTCTGTAGCACTTGCTCTGAAAGTGTACCTATTACTTTCAGTTCTGCTTCGCTGAAAACCTGTCCTGTTTATCTCAGCTATCTTAGCTATCTCAGCAGCGCCTCCAACTGTAACTCATGGACCCCAGGGCAATCGCAGATCGGCCCCCCCTTGCTGTCCTGGGACCTGGCTACATGACTGTATGTGGTGCATACCTGTTGGCAACAGGAGGTCCTGAGTCTCCCACGATGGTATGGGGGATAGCATGAACAGGTTTCTGGGGTGAATGCCTTCGTTCTCATTCAGTGGTGCAGCGCCTCCATCTCTAGTAAGCCCCAGGAATGCGGGGTGGAATCCTTATAGAGAGTTCCCACACAGAGATGAGAGATTCCAGTCTCACACACACATAGTTCCTTAAAAGCAGCAGTCTTTATTCACAGCAGCACCAGCAGCAGACAGGTACAGGGTGTCCACTCCACTCGGATTGCTCTCCTTCAGGATGGTCCCTTCACTGCCACCACCCTGGATCAAGGGCACCCAGGGTGGGGCTAACTCTTCCATCACCCCCTAAACAGGGTGAGAGGTATTGGTCCACCTCACTAACTATAATTCTAGCAGCTCTACTCAGAAGTCGCTTGCTCCTCTCCTAACCCTAACTACTCATGCACAGTGCAGACAGTTGTGCTTGTCTGACTCCAACTAAATAGGAAGGGAACTGCTCTTTATGATCTCAGCAGGCACCACCCCTGTGTCTCTTGCTTTGACGCAGGATCAGGTGACCTACCTCCACCACTCAGGGCAGTGCTTGAAGTGGGGGAAACCCATGATAACTCCTGGCAACCTGCCCTTAGCAGGGATTACACAGGAGGAGGATAGAACTATAGCCCTATTTCTTACCAGGGCTACACATGTTTAATAACACAGTATTGTAGCAGGGGTCTCCTGAGCTATATTATGGGTTGGGGGGAGAAGGGTTGTATTGATTTCTTATGTATTGTACTGTAATGTTTTTGTGAATGGTGAAACGCGCTATTAGTCATCTTTGGCTAAAAGCACTTTTACCCATTCCGTTGTAGTGTTATTCGTACAAGGGGTGGGTGAATGTTGTAGTTGCCCCAGGATTGTTTTTAGGCCTTGCAGGTGGAGGGGAGGGGCGAGATAAAGTGAGGGGTTAACCCATTCATTACCTTAGCAGTTGTAACCACTTTGGTAATGAAGGGGTTTACTTCTACTGTCACCCTCCTGCAAGGCCTAAACAGCCACCTTGGGGCAACTACATGTTTTACCCACTCCCTGTACTAACAAAAAACCAGTGCCTACTATTTAACCCCTTCATTACCTTAGCGATTTGCCACTAAGATAATGAAACCGGCTGTAATTTTATTTTTACTGCATAGGATTGAATCCGGGGGTCTCTGGCACTGAAATAAATATGCGCATCAGCTCCGGAGGCCCCCAGTGACGCCCAGAGACACCTGGTATCAATTCTATCCAGTAAAAAGAAAAGAAAATCCTTGTTATGCATATCGCAATTCTGATCTCCTTTGGGTTGCGACAAAAGAATGCAAGTTTTGATAGTACGATATGGATATATTAGTTTAGTGAATAGCAGTTTGGGCATTTTTTATCAGCTGTCGCACTACTTCCTATAGCCAGAGTGTTATGGCTCATTAAAAAGCCGTTTTAGTATTGTATTGTATGTCTTTATTTATATAGCATCATAAATGTACATACTGTAGCGCTTCACAGTAGTAATACATAACATCTAATTGGTAGGTAGGGAGAACGTACAGAGACAGCAGGAGGGAATTCTAATAAGTGCGTCTGCAGGGGGCCAAGCTTTATGTATCATGTGTCCAGGATTATCCAGTGCTATTCATATGCTTCTTTAAGCAGATGTGTCTTAAGGTGGGTCTTAAAGGTGGATAGAGAGGGTGCTAGTCGGGTATTGAGGGGAAGGGCATTCCAGAGGTGCGGGCCATCTTTAGTGGGATATTGCCCTGTTATCGACTAGTGTAGATGAGCAGGGGTTCTCTGGAGCAGAACTGCACTGATGTCAGGTCTGGGGACCCCCTGATTCCCGAGATACAGGCCCCGTTATGTGGTGCCGGTATCTCCTATGCATTTAAATGTCTTGCGTCACGTGACCATGGGAATAAAAAGCATGGGATACCGGCAACCCATAACGGGGCCTGTATCTCAGGAAGCAGGGGGTCCCAAGAACTAAAATCAACGTGGTCCTGCTCCGGAGACCCCCTGCTCATCTACACTAGTAATAACATTTATATTAAAGCAGCTTCATTACCTTAGCAAATAGTCAATAAGGCAATGAAGCGGTTAAACCACAATATCCTGTTTCTTGGGGCAAAGGGGGTGGATGAAGGGGGTAGTAGTCCCCGGGTGGGTGTTTAGATCTGCCTGGAAGGTTGCAGGAGGAGTTAACCCCTTCATTACCATAGCGGTGGGAGTCGCTATGGTAATGAAAGGTTAACCAGTCCCGCTACACCACGGAAGGCCTAAACATCCATCCTCGGGGACACTTCCCCCTTCACCCAGTCCCTATACCCACAAGAAACAAAAATAAACACAACAACCCTACTATCCACCTCCTCTACCCCCAACAATCCCCCCAAACACATACACTGGCGACACACTTTATTCGAGCTCGGCTAGTCCCACGAATTCGGGTATACCCGGGTGTATTGAGGTTTGTGACTGTTTTCTGCCCGAGTGCATTGAGGTATTTTCCAGGCAGGGATTGAAGCATTTTATTCCCGCTGGCTGCAATACTGCACAGTATATATATATATATACTGCATTACAATTCATGAATTTATGCCATCTGGTAGACACACGAAGCATTGCAGCCTATTAAATCCTAATCATTATCATTTAACAGATCAGCCGCCCGTCAGCCAGGCATGAACCCAGGCTGGGAAGGCAAACGCAACGGGGCTTGTCAGAGGTGAGGAGCGGCGCATTCCAGGTATCTGCCAGGTACATACTGGGTATTTGCTCGAATAAAGTGTGTCGGTGCAGTACAGTACCGTAATGGGCAAAATTACTATTGTCCACATATGGATAATAGTGCATTTGCCCATTATAAAATAAAACATTAGCCAGTCAGCATAAATAAAGTAAATAAGCCTTTCTTCTTACCCCTGCCATCGTGAAGGGGATCCTCGTCAGCATACTGCAGGTCCATGACCTCCGATGCCAGCAAGAATACATGAAAAAATCAAATCTAATGGCCCCTAAACCCTTAATCACCTTATCGGTTAATAACCATAATAGTAATTAAGGGTTAACCAACCCTGCCCTGCTACCCACCTGGGAGGCCTAACCACCCACCCCGGGACCACTATACCCACCCTGCACCCATTGATTGGCATGTGGTATTTCATACCCATATAATATGGGCATGATAAGCCACTATAGCAGTCAATGGTCAACCTAATAAAAATAATTAAGGCCAAAAATACATAATAATCAAAGAAATACACAAGCACCTAAACACCGCAACAATAAAATAACTAAAAAGCCTCAACTACACATCAATTACATTAATCTATCACAAAAACAGCAAAATAATTCCAATTATGTTATTCCAAAACATAAGAATACAAATAAATAAACACCTATCCAACCAATCAATTAAAGAAAGAAAACCAGTAGCCAACAAAACAAATTAATTTAAAACGCTAACCAATCCTAAAATGAACTAAAAACAAGCCATCCAAATTCAAAACAATTTAATCCAAACAATAAAAAGAAATAAAAAAAATATCAATAGAAAACAAGCATTTGCCAAAAATGCATTGGCAGTCACTGTATTTATTTTGTACCCCGGGGGCACAGATTAATACAGTATAAGTCAATGGGCAATCACAAACATAAAAAGAACAAATACAATAATAAAACTTGAAAAAGACAATTACAAACATTCAATATTTATCTTACCTTTTGAAATCTTCACCCACCGAATCCCAGCAAATCTGGAAGCGCTTGACCCGTGAAGTCCTCACCGGCAATCCATCTCCATCAATTTGAATATCAGGAACGGGTAACAAAAGTCTTCTTTGCCTTCATTGTTGGTTACTGCTTTAAATTAATTCATTGTTATGTTGACTAGTGGTTTAAATGAATTCATAATTTTTTTTGTAAGCTAGAGGTTTTATTTATTTAATTGATTTGTTGACTAGTGGTTTTATTTATTTAATTGATTTGTTGGCTAGTGCTTTTATTTCTTTAATTAATTGGATAAGTGTTTATTTAATTTAATTCTTATGTTTTGAAATAACATCCTTTTTATTGTTTTGCTGTTTTGGTTATAGATCATTTTTATTGATATATATCCTACTTGGAATACCCAGGTGGAGCAGGTTAATTTACTATCTGCAATCAACCAGCTCTCTGCTAGATTTTCAGAACACTAGAGGCAGTTTCTAAAACAGGGATAAGTCCCTGTTACAGTATTCTATTTGTGTATAACTCGTATTAGTAAATATAAATGATTATTGTAATATTATTTAAAATGGCCATACCGTGATAATAATAAATTTTCTAAACATATATTATAAAACATTTGTGCTGTTTTAAATATATTTGTTTTGATACTTAGCAACGTCATTCTATATAAACAACAGACTTTTTAGGATATATGCCAGTTCAAGAAGGTAGACGATTGTGTTGCAAGTTAAACTATTGTTTGGCACACAGATGCATTTTTTTAATACATTCCATAAATACACACATGTTCGCCATAATTTGGATTTTTTTTTTGCCTCAATTTTACATCAAAAATTCAATTTTCAACCCTTAGTAAATAGGGCTCATGGTTTTGACTTTGCCACCCATACTTGATGCATTTGAGCATGATGGGTCATTTCATCTGATTTACCAGGCATTACAACTGGGGGGGGGGGGGGTGAAAGCATTATATTTAACAAAGAAACAGCCCTATTGAAACAGTGGGATTCTTTCCTTTGATACTGTAAAGGTAATGTTGTTTTTGCAATGGCTTGCTTTACAGTTTGACAGCCAAGATATTGATAAGTAGGCATATTGAGGGAGAATGGAAGGAACAGTGGCAGATTGAATGTTGACCTAATTGGGGTAAAGCATTCATATGTACAGTAGAGGAGCAGTTCAGGTTTCATAAACCCAGATCTCAATTTGATACTTATAAAATACATTCACTTGTAATGAATTGCAATTGTAATTTTTTTTCTAACAAATAGGAATCTAAATCAGACACAGTGCACCTGTGCATCATTTTTGTAAAAATAAAAAATAAATGGCAAAAAATGCAAGTTATATACTGGCATTGTTCTCTTTTAATGTAATACTGCCATGTAGTGGTATAAGAGAACACCTTAAATATATATAAACCTGTTATTTCAAATGTCAAATTGTTGTCTGACTTACTGTAGCTAGTTTATTATACTACTTTTTACAGTGCTTGCAAATAAAATGTAATGCCATTTGATACAGAAAACAATCAATACGAAGTAGGAAAAAAATACTTAAGAGTTCTAAAGCTAATAATGTTTTAAGGTAATGTTTTCGATGCAGGCTCCATAAAGTCTTATTTTTAGCATAACAGTTCTATTTGAGATTAGCATGTTTAAGGCTATCTTTAAGGTACCATGTATAGAAGCAATACAAATATTTGATTTAGGGTTTATTCGTGATATTCCTTATTTACTTAGGGGTACAGCTACAGTGAGTCTCCATATTCAATGCTATATGTGCTCCATGATGAGCTAACTGCTAGGAGAGTTTTTTGCTCACAGGTTTACTATGGAGATTAGTCGTGACTTTATTTTCTGAGCAGGACACAGCTACCTTATTGATTCTTGGAGCGCTTGAGTGGTTAACCTCTCGGTTACCCAGTATATACATCTACAGAAGTCTGTTAAATATTTATTGATCTGTTACAGTGGGTTAACGGAAGGCTGTCATAACGAATATCCCCAAAGGTGCTCTGGGTTACGTTGTCCTCGCATTTACCTGAAAAATATCGATAACTTTTTTTTTTTTTTATAACTTCCATTTTTATTTGGTTTTACACTTGGTACACTGTATCACAAACCATTATCTAATATAAAAAAAACAGTAAAACTGGGTATCTCAATCTTTCCTGGGGAAACAAACAGACACGTAACTGGACTGACAAACTACCAAGACAAACCTGACAAGACAGACGGGACCTACAAGACTAGGGAAAGACGTAGGGAAGGAACGGAGGGGGGGGGGAGAGAGGGAGTTTGGCCTTGTCGTCCTTGTGTGATACTTCTTAAGTTCGCATACTCTGCTGGTCAGCCCGACCTCCATTGATAGCTGTCTACCCCCTCTATATTATGGCCTATCTGTCTTGTTGCTATGTGGTCACGAATCCTGCTTTGTTGAAGGAGAACGCATTTACTGCTATCAGTGTAGAATTGTGGTAGCCTCAACCCCCGGGACATCAGTCTGGGCAAACCACGGCGTCCAGACTTTTAGAAAATTTGTGCCAGTGTCGTTGACCAAACAAGTCAGCTGTTCCATCTGGCATACGTGCCAAATTCTGTTCCTGATCTTGGGGATTATTTGTAATTCTGCCTGTTTCCACATCGCTGCAATCTCGCATCTCGTGGCAGTTGCAAAATGCGCAACTAGTTTGTGTGTCGCATTCGACATTCCCTGAATCCGTCTGCCAATCAAGAACAGCCACGGATCCAGGGGGATCTCCAAATTGAGTATTCTTTGAATCCATTCTCTGATATGTTCCCAAATCGGGACCACTTTCGAGCAAGACCACAGCATGTGTTTTAAGTCAGCCATCTCCCCGCACTGCTTTGGGCAGAGCGGGGAGTATCCTCTGACAAATTTAGAGAGTTTTAGTTGGGTATGGTACCACCGCATAAGGACCTTATATGCATTTTCCTTTAATGTTGCGCATATCGAGCTTTTGGCTGCCGCTTGCAGGATTCGGTCCCATTCCTCGTCCTCTAACGTCTCCCCTAGGTCAGTCTCCCATAGTCTCATGTAGTTTAGTCGTGGTTCGTCAGGTGACTCAGGACAAACTACTTCCCTGTACATCCTAGATGTAAGTCCCCTCGTGTCCGATCCTCTAGAACACAGCTGCTCAAAATTTGTCCTTGCTGGCCTAATTGGAAATTTGTTATAGAAGGCTCTGATCTGGAGGAATCTAAAGAATTCAATGTTCGGTATCTGTTTCTCTGACTTTATCTGCTCAAATGTTTTAATACATTTTCTCCCCTCCAGATCTTTTAGTCGTTTGTACCTGACTGCGTCCAAATCAAAAAATCATTACTGAGCATTCTTGGAGCGAAATCTGGGTTCTTTACTAACGGGGTCATCAGGGATTATTTTGTGGTTAGGTTATGTCGAATATCGATAACTTTTAACGGACATTTGCCTTATTCAAATGCAAAGCAGATGCTTATGACTAGTTTATGTAAAAACGCAGATCCTCAGACCTCCATTCATGTTAGCTCATTGAAATAACGCTCCGATAATTAGGTCACACCAAAACCTGCTGTTACACACATCCACGTACCAAAAGATTTGGTCGGCGCTCCCACACCAGTGCAATAAAGACTATTGTGAAACAAAAATGTGGAAAAAATATAGGAAGAAAAAGGGGGTGCAATAGCAGCCCCTATAATAAAATGATACAATATACTTCTGGGTACAGATGCACAAACCACCGGTGAGGACTTGCTCTTTCAGTCCTCTATGCACAATCTTCTTCTCCAAAGATCCCTCTGTTCATGTCACGTTATTTCACCCGCAGCTCTGAACAAGCAATGGTCAACTATCTATGACGAGTGGGGTGTTAATGTTTTCATTGGTTTAGACTGCTGATACGTCAAGGAGAGGGAGGTACTTTGGGTATTTAGGAAATTGTAATGTTTGTATGTGTTACTCTTTGATAAAGCGTAGGGGACCACGTGAAACGCGTACGAGGTGCTCTCTTGCTGTTTTTAATGTGCCAGGAATAAATATTTTGTACCCAGAAGAACTGCAGTCCGGTCTGAATATTTCATTCTAAGGCAGCTGCACCGCCTCTCACAACTTCCTTTCATACATACTGTATTAGAACAATAATTACCAAGAGTCAGAAGTTGGGAAAATAAATTGTATTCATACACAGTTAATTCACTGTGTGTGAACATAAACTAATAACTACAGATATAGACAGAGCATTATTTACTGTCGCATGGGTCTCGCGGATTGCGTCTGTGTTCTCGATCTTTTTTCGGCTGCTTGCAGCTAACCGCGAGTCTGTCGTGGCCGGGGAAATAGAATTTGATCGCTGTATGCAATACTCCGCAAAAATTATAATAGAAACTACTGTGTTGTGTGTCTTCAAAATCTAAATGAAATGTACAGGCAGTCCTCGGTTATCCAACGGAATCCGTTCTGGATATAGCGTTGGAAAGAGAAACCATTGTAAAGTGAGTCTTATGTTAATCAGTGGCGGTGAACGTTGGGTAACGCATTCAGGTGCCGAAAAACGGCCCATAGGGTTGAATTGTAAAGCATTGGTTATGCCATTCGTTGTAAAGTGAAACGTTGGATAGCGAGGACTACCTGTAACCAGTCCTTTTATTCCTATTAATTTCGTACTATACGCTATGATATTATATATTTAAATGTAACCCAATACTTATTCCCTTAAATATTTCAGATGATTAAAAAGTATTTTAAAATATGAAATATTTTTTTTATTCGATTACAGTAAATGACTTTGTGAAAATACAATAATACAAATGTTTTTGCTCTTCCAAATGCAAAATCTTCTTCAATCTGCATCTACAGCGTCTGTGCTGGCTGACTCCTGGACATTTTCAACTGTAAAATGAGAATGTTGTATATTAATAATCAAGAAGAAATACAGTAGTGTAGTGCATGAATTACATTGTGTGGTACGCGTGTGTTTCTATGGAACCATGTTGAAACGTATATGCGTGTCATTGAATTTCTGCTCAAATCTGTAAAACAAGAATGGAAAGAAGAATGAAACAATAACTACAATAAAGTATTTTAATGAAAAGCATTTGCTGTAAAACTTTATTTATTTAGTTCATAATTTTGTCTTCTTCACTCGGAGCACACCAGCTCAGAGCCCTCTGATGACACAAAATGGCGTTGATGCTGTCTTTGAATTGTGCAGTACTCATTGTAAACTGCTTCTTCAGTTTGTCTATAATGACTCTCCTCAGATTGATGGGAATCGCCCTCTTCCCCCTCAAGCCATCAAAGCTCACTTCTTTGTACCAATGGGAACACTGCTAGAAACTGTCATGGTATTTGAAAATTAGTAGGACAAACCGATGCGGCTGTCCTCCGCTGTTTCTTACATACAGTATTTTCAGAGAATTTCTATTAGTATTACTTCAAGTAATTATGCATTCCCATGGATAATCTGTGGTATTTGCCTCTATGGTGCCGCAGGTGCACTTTGGAAAGCAGGCACAGCTAACTGCTCTTGGATGATACTTTCCTGCAGGTCTCTCCCTCCATCAGGGAGGATTGTAGCCAAAATTCCCTCCTTGTCTATGATGTTCTGTACCATAAGGGAAATAGGCTGAATAGAGAGGTGACCAAGCCACTCACCAGGAGTATTCCTAAATGATAGGTATATGTAACAGATTGCAAGTTGCATAGGGGAATAAATGTATATATTATTAACAAGGTTGATACAAGAAGGATCAGAAAGAGACCCCAAAAGTTGCACTCGTGCCAGTGTATGAAATAGGGATTTAAAATATCCCTGAGAAGTAATATCTCATAGAGGCAAGTCTATTGGCTAATGGATCAGCATTTAAAATAAAATAATACAATTTTATTACATAAATCAATTATTACAGTGTGATAAATATATACAGTGATATCTTAAAATCCCCAGAGTGATGCGGAGACACTCTAGTGTATAGGATAATATAGACACAACTATTGGTATAATAATAGTTGGAAGATGACTATCACAATATTAACCAGTTAATGTCGGATTATTTAAATAATGGCGTGTCACATGTACAAATCAATTCAGAGTCTGTCTGCAGGTATTTAATTTCTTACCAATCTCTCTCAGTATCAGAGTAATGTGTCAAAACATCAAGAGACAAAATAACAAGTTGTGATAAAGTAACAAAATGTTAATGGGTGTATACTATCTCAATATTAACCAGTCAGTGTCCTATTATTTAAATAATGGCTAGTCACATGTAAAAATCTATACAGAGTCTGTCTGCAAGGTATTTAATTTCTTGCCAGTCTCTCTCAGTATGAAGCACCAGCGCACGACCCCTTACCCCCCCCCCCCCCCCAGACAAACGGTTTATGTGGGAGGTTCAATGGTACCCTGAAGCAGATGCTTCTGGCATTTACAGTATAGAGGCTGAAGGAAAAGACTGGGAGATTCACCTGCAGCACTTGCTGTTTGGATACCGAGAGGAACTGCAAGAATCTACTGGCTTTTCTCCCTTCGAGCTTCTATATGGATGCAGGGTACGGGGACCTCTTGCCATATTCCGTGAGGGATGGGAAAGGGAGACTACCAATACTGATGCTTCTGTGCTGAAGCATACTGTTACGCCGATGCTCGCCACAAACCGGGACTGGACCGCGGGGCTGAGGTGGGGTTATATAATCACCGACCTTAGTCCGCGCAGACTGATCCGGAGTGCTCAGTTCGTAGTCGTACATCGCAGGGTCAGGATTGGAGAAGGCAGCATCATCGTTATTGAAGCCAAAGTCGGGGTAGGAGAAGACAGGACCATCGATGGCCGAAGCAGGGTCAGGATAAAAGACATCCGGGTGGTCGTAGTCGTAGCAAGGAATCGGCAACAGGCAGACAGGAGTTCCCTGCTTCAGCTTAGGAGCGTGAGCACGGGAGTGGTCTCTGCACGAGGAGCGGCCTCGGCCTATGACGCCAGTCTCAGCAGGGGGAGACAGCAGGCTGGCCGAAGTACACTGCAGCGCAGCGTTGGGGAAACCAACGCTTCAGCGCAGAAGTCCAAGGCAGGCCACTGCATAGAGATAGCAGCAGGCTTCAGGAAACTAGGGGTAGCCACT
This sequence comes from Ascaphus truei, assembly GCF_040206685.1. Lineage (NCBI taxonomy): Eukaryota > Metazoa > Chordata > Amphibia > Anura > Ascaphidae > Ascaphus > Ascaphus truei. The sequence continues at coordinate 162,764,573 of NC_134484.1, read as the reverse complement.
GCTAGGAGTGAATGCAGCAGGTACAAGTGCTGGCAACAACGCTTCAGCACAGGAGACAGGAACAGGCCTCTGGATACTCAGGAACTTGTAAGGTAAGAACGCTAGGAGAGAGGCCTGGGGCGGTTTGTGGCAGAGACAGTAACATCCCAGGTAGGAGATATGCTCGGCACTGGTTCAGTGCCAACGCCCAGGATATAAAGGGCGGAGATCCAATCACAGGAGGAGGGTGTGTGAGTATTCCTCCAATGCTGAAGCACAGGGCAGAAGCTGCAATGAGAAGCAGCACATGTGCCATAGATTGCCAGAGGAAGCTTGCAACTGCATAGGTCTGCAAGGCTATAGTCAAAGCCAGTAGTGGATTCTTTAGAGTACCCCCCCCCCCTTCAGGTGAGACCTCCGGACGAACAGGAACCATCACAGATTTGGGGGACATGGAATTGTTCCTAAACCTCCGTTGGTGAGAGGTGGCGTTGAAAGCCCATAGTTTGTTGGGATTCCTTACAGTACCCCCACCACTGGGTGAGAAGCCTGGGTGGACAGGACCATTCATAGGTCTGAGAGACATTGAGTTGTTCCTGAAGTGTCTCCGGCGAGAATTAGGTCCACAATCCAGGTGTACATTGGTGAGTGCCATAAAAGACAGCGGTGGCACTGCAGTTCTTGGTACATGGACAATGGGACCTGAGGGCTCCGGAATGGGAACATCAGAAGGGCAGTAGCCAGGTGTCCGGTGCATAGTAATAGTCCAAGAGTACGGGACACAGGACACAGATTGTCAGACAAAAATGGCAGAGGGATCTTCAGAGAAGGCAATGTCTTTGGTGAAATCAGCACGGAGGAAGTTGCGAGAGTCCTTAGCTTCCAAGGAATTCCGGGTGATGGTTAGCGAGGGAATGGGGCGGGAGGGTTCACTACACACTATTGCAGCGGTACTTTTGATACAAAGCAGGGTTGCTATCCCAAGCAATTTGCGAGAGTCTGTAGCAGTGTGTATGCAACTCATGGTACTGGCAGTTGAAGAAGGATCCGCTTCCTTTGGTTTGTGATCTTTAGAGAGAATCAACTCCGAAATTGTGGCCTTGGCGAAGGACATAATAAGCATGTCTATACCCATAGTGGAACCATAGAGAACAGGGACGGACGCTTCAGGTAAAGCGACGAGGTCCAGTAAGGGTGTCTTCATCTTAGAGAAAGGCCAAATGCCATCCAGAAAGGGCACTTTAGGCACCGCACAGAGACCTGCGAGTAAGGAGTCTGTTTGAAAGGTGAGAAAACAGATTTTATCCAAAAAAACAGGCAGGCGGTTAAGCGGTGCATCAGCCTTAGGAATAATAGTTTTGAGGTTAATGCTGGGTACCTCCAACACAGATAAAGAAAACAGAGAACTAGAGCTTGGCTTAGGAGTGGAGGTCCCAGGTACCAAGGTCTTGCATGATACTATGGGAGAAGCAATGCTAAATATTACTGTTTTAAACATAGGGTTCTTAACATCAGTAGCTCCAGGCACATTCTTGAGAGGTAACCCTAGTTTTGGGACAAGACAGTCAATAGTAAGTACCCCAAGTATTGTGGGAGACACAGAGAAATACAAGTCCATCTTCAAGACGGGGTCTTTTGAAAAAAGGGACACAGTGGGTATTACTGAAAGTTCCAAATGCGATACCCCTGAGTTCGTGGTAGTAGACATAAAGCCAGTAGTGGATACCCTGAATACTGTGGGCGAATCAGCGTGAAACAGTAATATTAAAGGAGTGGGCATCCCAGACGTAAAGTCATTTTTAATTATCCCGGAGGCTGTGGCATGATCCGTGAAAGAAACTGGGGTAGACTCTCCAATAGAAACAAGGGACATCTTGCTAGTCACTGAAGTGGGTGATTGAGAACCAGCAGGAACTGAACTAGCTACTGTAATGAAATCAGATAGCATTGCGCTTGTTTCAGAATTGGATCCCTGAGAATCCCTAGTGAGGGCATCAGACTCCATGGGAAACTCAGTGACAGGGGTCTTGGAACCAATTAAAGGAATTGCAGGTACACAGGCGGCACACTTTATTTGAGTGTGGCTCATTCCGCAAGCCGGGATATGTCCCGGCTTGTGAGCCGCACTCCCTCGGCATGCTGCGCATCACCGATGCGCGGTCACGCGTCATCGGGTGCCTGTGCCGCCTGTACGCGTGCCCAGGGCTCCCCGAGGGAGCCCTGGTGTCGCGCGGATGTGAGGACGGAGGCGGGACGTTCCGGGGGACCCGGCGGACCCGGTGAGGAGAGGGGGAAGCCCCGATCGGCGGGCCTCTCCTCCGAGGCTTCGGCGCGCGCCCGTGACATCCCGGCGCGCGCCAGGTTACTGTCACGGCCGAGACCGGGCAAATGCTCAAATAAACTCGGCCGCGACAGTATCACAGACTTAATAGGAGAAATACCTTGCAAAACAGAAATTTTAGTAAAGGTGATAGGCATACAGTAACAGATAGGAAAAACAGAAGTAAGCTAGAGAAGGTTGCTTCTACAACAGAAGATTTGGCAGCGGCAGAGCTTAACTCAGCGGCTGCTGGAGAACTTTTAGCTACAGTGAGAATGGACTGTAGGTTTACAAAATCAGGGATAAGGGAAGTTTCAAACTTGAAAAGCTGATCCTCCAAATAGGAGGGCCCCGAGTGTAATTGTACTAGTGGAGCAACAGCAGATACGCTGATCTCAGAAGGGGTCACTTGGAAAGGGACATAATATGTACTGTTCGCTTTAAACCCTAGGATTTGAGAAGAGGAGAACACAGACAGTGCAAATGGGGCAACCACGACTGTGCTGGTCTCTGAAGTGGGTATTTGGGAAAGAGTGTCTGGGACATCAGAAACGACAACAGATTCCACGAAAAGGGGTCTATGCTCAGAAGCAGGGTCTCAGCTCTCTGAGTGACAGACGGGGTCAGCGAAATACCTAGGAGTAGGGATTCTGTGAACAGGTTTAGACAAACAAACGGCTCCAGAATACTTTTAACGGGAGCCAGTATTATTGCCGAAAGTTCAGGGGGCATAGCCCCGAGAATTTTAGCCGAGTCAGGGGACATAAGGGGTTCATCCTCTGAGGCTAAGGAAGTGTCCTTCACTGACGGACTACAGGGATTTACCAAAGGAGGTTCATAGGGCTAACCTCTAGGGGTTAACATAGGAAAAACCTCAAGGGTTAAATTACTCTGTACCTGAGAATCAGAGAAAAAGAAGCTAGTCTCCGAGAGTGGGGTCATAGGAGGTTCTGCCTCTTGCCCTATGGATCTAACATTAGACTGCGGAATACTAGGGTTAGCAGTAGGGACCTCACAGAGCAGACTAGCAGGGGTTAAAACAGAAAAAACCTCGGGAACAGAGCATAGAATTTTTGGGTTAGAAAAAGAGGGCAAACAGGATTCATTCTCTGGTGCTAGGGAAGACACACTGACCTGGGGAATGCAGGGATTTACAGTGGGGGACTCATAGGCCTGACTGGCAGGGGTTAAAACCGGAATAACCTCGGGGACAGAACCCAGGGAGGTTAACTCAGGATTGGGGAGCGTGGCAGCTTCTTCCTTAGTGGGCAGCGACAGAGAGATGGTCTGACCATTCTTAGGAGAGGGAGGTACCCCACAGGTTTAGCAACAGGACTGGCAGCATAGAGAATCTGCCAAGCAACAGCTGGCTGGCAAGGAGGGGATCCTGTTCTTTTATGCAAATGTCAAGTGTTAAGGAAAGTACATGGAGTGTATCTTGAGACTGAGCCAACATGAGGAGGGCGCCCTGTTGTACTAGATGAATGTCCAGTGATAAGGCCAGGGCATAGAGTGCCTCTTGGGCATCGGCCAGTTCCATAGGGTACACGTTATCCCAGGTTAAAGGGGAATCAGGGGAGCGAATACAATCGGCCAGAGACTGTTTTAAGTTCTGGATGCAACTAGCCTTAATAAACAGATCACAACGGCATTGTCTTTGCAAAGGGGTTAAACCTTCATACATAAACAGCTCTTCAATCAGGGGTAGTATTTCACACAGATACTGGCCTTCAGAGTGGGACTGGTACGCAGGCCGGGACATAACTTCAGTTGGAAAATCGCCAACCCCCGCCACGGCGCGGTCCGGTTTTGACGGGCCGAGCATACTGTTACGCCGATGCTCGCCACAAACCGGGACCGGACCGCTGGGCTGAGGTGGGGTTATATAATCACCGACCTTAGTCCGCGCAGACTGATCCGGAGTGCGCAGTTCGTAGTCGTACATCGCAGGGTCAGGATTGGAGAAGGCAGCATCGTCGTTATTGAAGCCAAAGTCGGGGTAGGAGAAGACAGGACAATCAATGGCCGAAGCAGGGTCAGGATAGAAGACATCCAGGTGGTCGTAGTCGTAGCAAGGAATCGGCAACAGGCAGACAGGAGTTCCCTGCTTCAGCTTAGGAGCGTGAGCGTGGGAGTGGCCTCTGCACGACGAGCGGCCTCGGCCCATGACGCCGGTCTCAGCAGGGGGAGACAGCAGGCTGGGCAGCATCGGGGAAACCAACGCTTCAGCGCAGAAGTCCAAGGCAGGCCACTGCATAGAGATAGCAGCAGGCCGCAGGCTGCTAGGAGTGAATGCAGCAGGTACCAGTGCTGGCAACAACGCTTCAGCACAGGAGACAGGAACAGGCCTCTGGATACTCAGGAACTTGTAAGGTAAGAACGCTAGGAGAGAGGCCTGGGGCGGTTTGTGGCAGAGACAGTAACGTCCCAGGTAGGAGTTATGCTCGGCACTGGTTCAGTGCCAACGCCCAGGAGATAAAGGGCGGAGATCCAATCACAGGAGGAGGGTGTGTGAGTATTCCTCCAATGCTGAAGCACAGGGCAGAAGCTGCAATGAGAAGCAGCACATGTGCCATAGATTGCCAGAGGAAGCTTGCAACTGCATAGGTCTGCAAGGCTATAGTCAAAGCCAGTAGTGGATTCCTTACAAGTACGTGGTAGATCTCAGGGACCAGTTAGAAAGGCTTATTGGGTTGGCACAGGCTAACCTAAGGGAGGCTCAGACCAAGCAGAAGACATTTATGATCAGAATGCCCGTAGCAGGTAATTCATCCCTTGACAGCAAGTACTTTTTCTGAAGCCCACCCTTCAGAAAAAATTGATGTCTGTCTGGACCGAATACAGTACTCAAGAGGATGAATGAGTGCAACTACATTGTGCAGCTACAGTAGATGGAGAGACAGGTAGAAATATGATAAGTCCTATTAATATGCTAAAGGAATATTTTCAACAGAGTGCGGCATCAGTGATGGCTATCTGTAGCCTACAGATGGGGGACCCTGCGAGCAATGCTCTGCCCGACTCCTGGGGGAATCTAGGCAGGGGGGCACAGTAGAACAGGTTGAGATAGGGTCCCAGCTCAGTGCACAAAAGCGAGTGCAGGCAAAGGCTATGCTAGAAAGAAAGAACTATGGCGCTCCCCTAGAAATAATACCTACTATCCTGGGGTCCTGAGTGAAGAGAGGCCTGAGAAGCCATATCTGACTACCTAAAAGAGTGAGGAAATTGCTCACGTCACCTCCTTGGACACTCATCCTACTTTCTGAAATTTCCAGGACTATCATCCATTTGGACTTTCAAGGCGCCGCCATATCTGACTACCTAAAAGACTGAGGAAATTGCTCACGTCACCTCCTTGGACACTCATAATACTTTCTGAAATTTCCAGGACTATCATCCATTTGGACTTTCAAGGCGCCGGTACCACTTTTTGTTTCGTTGTCTCATCCTGATTGTGCTATCAGATTCCACCTGGTAGCCTAGTACCCCATTAGCGTTTTTTTTATCCCTAGCTAGGGTCCACCTCTTATCATTGTATTTTAGCGCTATTCACATCACTTTCTTTTTCTTGTGTACTATTATACAAGTCAAGAAAATACTGTCCCTTAAGTTTGTCTTCAAAGCTGCAGCTCAAACGATAAAAGGATCCTTCCTTGATCCCCACCAGTCAGTCGTAGTAAAGTTGTGGTGAGCGCAGAGGGGTCATCAAAATATATATATATAAAAACAGAGTTAATACTTAAACATCTATATTCTTATTACAACCAATCACACAGTCATACACACGGAAAGGTGAAGGTAATATAATCAAAGCTGATCACAGCACTACTCACACGGGCAAGTGTGAGTAATTCATATCAGGGTATCTTTCATCTCTCTTCTCCAAACAGCTCACATACCGTCTGGGGACAGCCTACAAGGGTAGAGAAATTTCTGAGAATGACTCTCATGGGATAATCCTCATGGGGATTCAATGGGTAACCTAAAAAAAAATACTTTACCAAAAAGACACAACAATAAAAAAAATCACCTAAACAACACAACTATTAAATAAACCAAGCACCTAACAACAAAAATATTTTTAAAAAAATCAAGCCCTACAAATACATAACAAGTAACTAAAAGCAATAAACAAAAATATAAAACATAACAATTAAAAACAAGCATTTGCCTAAAAATGGATTGCCTGTCACAAAAACATCAACAAAAAAAACAATAATAAAAAACAAGCATAAAAAAAAAGATTTATATTTTATATTTTATGTTATGAAGTACAATTTATATTTTATAATTATTATATAATATACTGTTTAGTGTCGTAATATATGATTGTTTATATGGAAGTGATGTTAAAGTTCTAACATCACGAGGTATGTTGGTTTGAGGTTGGGATACTTCAAGATATGTGTGATGTTAAAATGGAATAGCAGGTACAATTTTTGTATGTATTGTAATTTTATGTCGGTTATTATAAAACTGTAGATTACAAATAAAGAATTTACAACAAAATAAATACAGATTTAGAAAAGAACAGCATAAAAAAAATATAAGAATCCAAAAAACAAGAATAAAAAAAACGCAATTTAGTCATTTAGACCTTACATAGGCAATAGGGGTTTGTTATTTTCTTGTTTTTGTATGTTTTGCCTGGATAAAGGAACAGGCTCAATAAAGCCAAGATATTATTTCACCCAAATCGGTCTCCATTATATGTACCTTTGCACACATCTCTTACAGGCAGGCAATGCCTATTTAGGCAAATGCTTGTTTTTAATTATTATGTTTTGTATTTTGTTTCTTGTTTTTAGTTAATTGTGTATTTGTAGGGCTTGTTTTTATTTAATTTTGTTGTTGTTTAGGGGCTTGGTTTATTTAATAGATTTGTTGTTTAGGTGATTGGTTTATTTAATTGTTGTGATTTTTTTCGGATTGGTTTATTTAATAGTTGTGTTGTTTATGTGATTGTTTTTTTTATTATTGTCTTTTTGGTGTTGTATTTTTTGTAGGTTGCCCATTGACTGCCATAATGGCTAATCATGCCCGTATCACTTTGCCAATGGACAGAGGGTAGGGGTAGTTGCCCCGTGGAGGGTGGTTAGGCCTCCTGGTGGGTAGCGGGGAAGTGGGGTTAACCCCTTAATCACTATAGCGGTTACTAACCACTACGGTGATAAAGGGGTTAATGGCCATTAGTTGTTTTTTTTATTGTACTGCTGCTGCCCACAGAAGACATAGATGAGGAGGATGGTGATGAGGATGGCCTTCATCCTTGCAGGGGTAAGTAGAAGTTGTATTTACTTTATGCTGGTCGGATAATGTATTATTTTAAATAGAAAAATGAGCTATTATCCATGTCTGGATAATAGTAATTTTGCCCATTACTGTACTGTAATTTAATGGTTGTTGGGGCGGAGGGGGTAGAGGGGATGCCCATACATTCACATTGGGGTTATCTTTTCTCCCATTGAGGGCATAGGTAACCACACTGGCAATGAATGGGTGTATTGGCTAGTATTGTGTTTTAATGTTTATTGTGCTTAGCGGGGGTGGGTGAAGGTGGTATTTGGCCCATGGTGGGTATTTTTGCCTACTGGGTGGGTAGCGGGAGGGGTTAACCCCTTCAATATCTTAGCGGTAGAAACCACTAAGGTAATGTAGGGGTTAACTCCTCCCATAACACCCCTGCAAGGCCTAAACTCCCACCATGGGCCAAATACCACCTTCACCCCTTCATTGCTTTTATCGGTTAGCCGCTGAGGTAATGAAGCTGCCTGTAAATGTATTTTTATTGCATAGGATTGAAGCCTGGGGTCTCTGGAGCTGGTAATAATGTGTATCAGCTTCGGAGACTCCCGGCTTCAATCCGATGCCGTAAAAATGCATTTTTTTTCTAAGTCCCACTCTCAAATCCATCTCGCCACCGTTAGGGGTGGCGAGATGACATCTTTGATAAACTCGCTATTTCAGAGCTCTGATTATCTCATTGGGGCTACTAGAATAGCATGATTTTATCAAAATTGTGCTATTTTGCTGTTTGGCAGCACCCGCTCGATGTGTTTGGTTGGAGCGAGGAAGCTTGGGAAAATGCACTCCCCGTACGAGTTTGGCAACTCATCAAGGCTTTCTGTATAGCAACCTTGCCAAATTGTGCGAGAGCCTTGATGAGTTGATTTTTGAAGTTTATAGAATAGGCCCCTAAGTGTCCAAACATGCAATCCGTTTGGGTATAGACATTGGACTGTAATTATACTGTAGTATAAAAAATATTGTATTTTAAACTAAACTTTTTTATGTTCTCTTACAGATTCAGGTTTCTGTAGCAGCAGGCAAAGGTTTCAGGCTAGGTCCCCAGTGGCCGTGGCTGCGACGGCGTGCATGGCACACACAAGGTACGGCCCTCTATGGGGCAAGGCCTTCATTACCTTAGCGGTAGTAACTGCTATAGTATTGAAGATGTTAACCCCTCCTACTACCCACCTGAAAGGCCTAACCACCCACCCTGGGGCATGTATATTCCTTTACCCACCTCCTCTGCCCCCAATAAACACTACAATACAAACATCAATACAATAAATTCAACAAACCCCCCCCCTCCCCCTCGTCCCCGAACACATACAGTACAGTAAAGTGCAAAATTCATATTACCGATATCTGGATAACAGCTCATTTGCCCATTAAAAAATAAAATATAACCAAAACTCTACCAAACCAGCATATAGTAAATTAAAGTTCTACTTACATCTTCCAGGATGAAGGCCGTCTTCGTCCTCCTCGTCTTCCTTTTCTTCAGTGGTACCAACAGTAACGTTAAAAAACTAACTACTTAATCACCTTAGTGGTTGTTAACTACAATGGTAATTAAGAGGTTTAACCCCCTCCCCTCCCACTACCCACCCAGGAGGCCAAACCACCCTCCCTGGGGCAACTACCCCCACCTCTTCTACCCATTAATTGGCACCATGGCACACCTATTCCCTATGGGCATGTGTTGCCACTATAGCAACCTAAAATTTAAAAAAAACTAGCAGCAAATAAAAAAGACATTCAATTTAATTTAAAAAAGAATGCCCATAAACCAATTGAATGGCATAATGCCACACCATCCCATATCCGAATCTGACTCTTACTCTGCCCCTGACGGCGTGAAATGCATAGAGGGGGGACATGGTTTAACCTGTCTCTTTGGGCCTCATGCAGTAAGCGTCGATTAAGTGAAATCGGCAAGCTTACCGATTAGTCATGTTAATGGCGATTTTTCCTCTCCGTATGCAGTAAGTGCCGAATACATTCAAAATCAACCCGAAAACAAATCCGCCCACTCTCACGATGATTATCCGATCACACACAGGTGTATCGGCGTGCGTGGCGGGGTGCTGATAGGTTGCCCAATCACAAATCTTGCTGAATCAGGCGAAACAAGCATGTATTGGATTGCGCGCCATATTTAAAGGCAACGTGTACTGCTAATCATTCTCTGTGTTGTTGGGAGTGAGAGAGAGAGAGACGCACAGAGCTGGCTGATTGAACATTTGCATATTGACGGAGAGACTTGTTGTGTATTGGGTGAGCTTTGTCCATTGTTGTTTTGTTTACATCTTTGTCTTGTTTTATATGTGGAAGTGTTTCGTGTGATTGGCTGTACATTTCTTGTCTGTTTTTTGTGAGTGCTGGAAGTATGCCCGCAAAGCGTGGGAAGAGTGATGCTGGTGGGAGTGGGAGTGCTACTCGTGCGAGTACGCGTCGGAGTGAACGTACTGTTCAGGGGAGTGATGCTGCTGGTGCACCGAGTGGTGTTGCTGGGAGTGGGAGTGCTGTTGCTGGGAGTGGGAGTGTTGTTGCTGGGAGTGGGAGTGCTGTTGCTGGGAGTGGGAGTGCTGTTGCTGTGAGTGGGAGTGCTGTTGCTGTGAGTGGGAGTGTTGTTGCTGGGAGTGGGAGTGCTGTTGCTGGGAGTGGGAGTGCTGTTGCTAGGAGTGGGAGTGCTGGTGCTAGGAGTGGGAGTGCTGGTGCTAGGAGTGGGAGTGCTGGTGCTAGGAGTGGGAGTGCTGGTGCTGTGAGTGCTGCTGGTGGCGCAGTTGCTGATGGGGTGGATGGTGGTGGCGTGCTTGCTGGTGGGCAGCTTTTGGAGTCTCTTCCATTGGAAGAAGGAGAGTCCAGTCAGCACCAGCCAAGCTCTGACCCTAAACCTGCTCGGAAGAAACGTGTGGAGAAGCCACGTAATCCTCGCTTCAATGACCAGGAAAATACAGCTCTTGTCACTGGCATTCTGGAGCACTATGACAGTATATATGGACATTTACTAGGTAAGTGTACCTTTACATTTATTATTCAAATACATGTGATCCTAGGTCATCTGAGTTTTGTTCATATGCAAATATGGGTTCAGAATATCTTTCTATGTTAATTAGTCTGGAAACACAGCTTTTTATCATGCCTTACAAGGACAACTAAACACAGGCGGTCAATTTGCCATAACTGCATACAATATGAATGCAACCTTGCTTACATGTATAGGTTTAGTAGTGAATGCTCATGTGCTTCACATATTACACATAAAACAGCATGTTTGCTATCTCTTGGAACAGCTAGCAGTGTAGGAAACTGGTGCTTCTATTATTATTAATTTACCTCATATATTTTATATGTTTTTCAAGGGCGGACAAGTTCAGCAAGCAGAAAAGAAATGTGGGACACAATAGTCATTGGTGTCAATGCGTGTGGGAATCATGTGAGGGACAAGCGGAATTGTCACAAGAGATTTGATGATATTAGGTCCAAATTGAAAAAGAAAATACAACACCAACGCGTGCATGCTACTGGCACTGGAGGTGGGCCGACACCACAACGTCTCATATTAAGTCCATTGGAGGAGCTGCTTCGGGCAAAATTACTTCCCGTCGTCGTGGAAGGCTTACCTGGTGACCGTGATATAGGAATTTATCCCTCACAATTTCCACCAGGTGAGAAATATTACTGTACTAGGCGTGTCGTTGCTTACAGTTATTTTGCATATTTACACTGCTTTTTATACTGTCTTCACAATATAAGCATACCTGCATCTATATATGTATATGTCTGATTCTGTGTATATATATATATATCTCAAAATAGACATATATGTTGTAGTCCTACTAAAAGCAGTAACTAATATAGCACGTGCCATTGTGTGCTCATTTACATGTGAATTCCCAAAATGCATTGCTGCAGTGGAAGCAATTGATGGTGGGCGAAGATGGGGAACAACAGGGTAGTACACATGTGTAACACATGTTAATCAGAAATTATTACTAGCTACAGGTACAGAACATAAATATGTAGAATATTATTGTGTATTTTATTTAATTTACTCCGACAAACATGACATTACTGCCTATTTTAAGCATGCATCAAATATATTGCATGCAACGGCCTACAAACATCACTTGCACTAACACATCTATAGTTGTTTATGAAAAGGTCCATTTTTGCTTTAAGTCATATACAGACAGCATAATGAGGCACACGTATCATATTTTATGTCATTGTTTTCATAACTTAAAAACTGCACACGACTATTTAGCTCATCTACCATTGTGTTAAAGCAGCTGCAATTAATATCTCATCACAGCATACACTTCAACAGAGGGGGTGGGGTTCAGCACACACACTAATTACAGCCTCATTTTAGGGTCAACTTAGTTCACACCATTTTCACCTGTTTCAAGTAATTGAAAGGTGTGGCTGATTAGGCTTTTTGGGGAAGGGAATACCGTTCTTACAACCTGACTAGCACAACTGAAGTTAATCACACTCATTTGAAAGCTTCACTTTAGCTACTAAATGCCCCAACAACTAATTACTTATCAAAGCGTACCTCACACATTAGTTCACTCATATCTATAGTTGAACTACTACTATCAACGACACATTATCACACACTGCATGTGTTGTCTTGTTGAGTCACAGCCACATTCAGGTGTGCCACATCTTATATTAATGTACCACACATATCCTCTACCAAAAACAACACTTTTTGCAATATGACCACCTTCATGATAACCATTGTGAATGGTCATCTCATGATAGTTATGTACATTATGATACTGATATCACTACACAACATATGATTTTTATGTTCAAATTTTATCTATTTATCCTCACGCATTACTGCAGAAACATAGTATGTTTTATGTTAGGGAACTCAAAAGTTCTAAGTACACAGGCATGTACATTGTTATTACAACTATTTATGTTCACTTTCACACACACATTTTGGGTTAAGGAACTGATGCTGTTACGTACTCATAAATACAGAACATACAATAACTGTTTGTTCAATATTTACACATGTAAATGTAAAACTTATGTTATTGTTATATATAGTTGCCCCTGAAGGACATGTGTCACCTGAGAGGGAACAAGTGTCTTCACCTGGGTCAGCCAGCTCAACACACCTAGAAGGTGAGTGTATCAGTTGGTGGCCATATAATATGTGCTCTTCTATATGTTATGTTGTCATGTTCATTAATTGTTTTGCACATGTTCTTTAAATACGATTACTTAGTGTATGTGAAAATGAAGTGTAAGGCAACATGTATTGTGTTAGTGATGGTAACTATCATGTAGGAGTTGTGAGTTTACAGCAAGTTTTCATTCACTCATATTTCATACTGAGTCCAAACATTATTCTTAAGTCAAGGTAGTTTTTAATGTGAGGTTATAAAACGTATGGAAACATGTTAGTTGTTTCTTTTGACACAGTAGAATTACATAGTAACACAGCAGAGATTAACATGCCATTTAATAATGTGTACATTTATTTGTAGAACATGATGAAGAGGATTATGATGATGATGATGATGATGATGATGCCGCCGCCGCCGCCATAGACACACAAATACAAGCAAGTGACCATGAAGAGGTTCCAATTGAAACTGTTTTACCGCCAAAACGTCCAGCAAATACCACATATGATGCAATTGTAGCTTCTGAGGGAAAAATTGTGGAAGCAGAAAATCGTCGCCATTCTGACCTGATGACAGTGCTGGAAAGGATGATTGCACTGCAGGAAGAAACAGTTTCACAATTGGCACATCTCCACAGAGTCTTCATTGAAGTGCCTAAACAGTTGCAAAAAATCAACACCTCATTCGAAGCATTAGTTGTTCAGCAAACACAAGCTAATTACTGGAGAATGACTAATGTACCACAATTCAACACCTCACAGGCAGGATCTGTTCATGCAGGTCAGTTTTCACCACATTCATCTGATATTCATTCACCAGGCCCAAATGTTACCGGTCAAGTAGCAGACATTGCTGTGCAGGTTCCTGATGACATCCTACCTCTGCCATCTGTACAAATTCAGCAGCAGACACCTACAAAGGAGGCGACAAAAACAAAACAAGACACACATGAAACAGACCAACCATCACTTGTGCAGTGTCTACCAACTTGCTCACATGTGTCAGTGGGCACAAGCCCTGTCCGTGAACAGTCACTACCCAAAAGCCCTGTAGGTGAGTCACTGCCCAAAAGCCCTGTAGGTGAATCGCTGCCCAAAAGCCCTGTAGGTGAATCGCTGCCCAAAAGCCCTGTAGGTGAATCACTGCCCAAAAGCCCTGTAGGTGAGTCACTGGCCACAAGCCCTGTAGGTGAACAGTCACTACCCAAAAGCCCTGTAGGTGAGTCACTGCCCAAAAGCCCTGTAGGTGAATCACTGCCCAAAAGCCCGGTAGGTGAGTCACTGGCCACAAGCCCTGCCCGTGAAGTGCCAGAGGCCACTCAAAGTGGCTCTGTTGTGCCTAAAGTTGGTGGCAAAAGAAAAAGGAAAATTCAAGAGACAACAAGCAGGCCTGTTACTCGCTCACAAAAGGAACAAAAAAAATAAATGTTATAATTCACAAAATATGTCTTTGGCCTTGTTTTGTTGACTTCAGATTATCTAATTACTATTGTATGTATGCTGAAGACTGTGTTGTTTCCAAACTTTCAAGTATGTTCTTGTACACGTGAAGTTTTGGAAATGTTAACACTCCTAATTAATGAATAGTGTTATAAATATTTATGTTTTAATCGTCTGTTCAGTAATGGTCCACCAGGAGCCAGTTGCTAAGTTTAGAGAAGCTGCCATTGACTTTGCAGCAAAACATTGCATTTGGGTGTGTTAATTGATGTAATCATTGCATGTGCATATTATTTTCATGCAATTATAAAAGCACCTATTTAACTGCAAACATCTTTCTTGTACGTGTACAGCAGGATTTTGTGTTAAATATTACTTACCTTTGGTGGCCATTGTAATGTTGTCCTTTAATCATTTATGTGTTCTTGTTTCAAGAACATCTCTGAATTTATACTAAAATATATGTAGTATGTATTGATATATGCACACACACACACACAGACACACACTGTGTGTGTGTGTGTGTGTGTGTGTGTGTGTGTGTGTGTGTGTGTGTGTGTGTGTGTGTGTGTGTGTGTGTGTGTGTGTGTGTGTGTGTGTGTGTGTGTGTGTGTGTGTGTGTGTGTGTGTATATATAGTACTATCTAAACTGGTATAGATGTATTTACAAAAAACATACACTTCATGCTTCCTTGTGAAAACACACTATTTTAATAATACAGGCCTAATGTTTGACAACTATACTAAGTGTGAGCCTCTAACATTATTGGGTGCAAACAAATGTTTATTACTTAATTCACTCATGTTTATCACCATTTAAATAGGTTTCATACAAGGCCTACTTACTGCCATCAATATGTTGTGTGTACTCCTGCAATATAAAAAAAAAAAAAAAATTTATATATATATTGTGACATAGTCCAAAGATGTTAGGCAGCTTTCTGCCCCATTTTAGAGCAGAAAGTGCAGGAATAGATACAAATGATCCGTTCCACAGCTTCCCATTAACTCAGGCAGCTGGATGGAAAATCCAGACCACAGATTACCATGGCTCTAGTTCTCCCTCACCTGCTCTTCTAATCACATGCACAGGTATTTAGAGCAGAGAGGTTTTGCATTTCTCTCTCTCTCTCCTTGGAGCCTGGAGGCTGGGGGTATCGCTGCTCCCCTGCATCCAGTATCGGGGTTGACGGCCCCTCCACGTATCACAGTACCAGAGGATTTGCCTGGACACGGGACCGAGTTCCCACCACGAACAGATAAGACCAAACAAATGTTTACTGCTGTTGCTAAAAGACTGTGCTGTATCTAAGTGACCCTAAATGAGAGAGCATTGTTTTAAGCTGGGGAACCAGGTTAGTTGGCCAGCAGCTGTTAGAGAGACTGATTCTATGTGTAGTTAGATCCCTGAAAGGGATAGGATTTTGTTTATATAATTTGGTTTCTTTTTACTTGAAATAACAGTGTGGGAAATACTGTAACAATGAAATGAGTGAACTGCTGAATGAAAGTATCTGAGTACCTCTAACCTACACATGTTAAAGCTGCAGTACCTTACTTGGATGAAAATAAAGCAGGCAGAAGCCTGAGTTAAGCAGCTTAATACTTTGCATGATCCTGTTTTTGTATTAAATAACCCTAGAAGACTGTGTCGGGAAGAACCCAGACAGACGTCAGCACTACAAAAGAGGGGCGTTTGTCACAATATATATATATATATATATATATATATACATATATATATACATATATACATATATATATATATATATATACACACACACACACACACACACACACACACTATACATATAGTACAATATACACTTTATATATATATATATATATATATATATTTTTATGAGAGAGATATATTTATATATATATAGATACACACGTATTTAAACTCATGCAGACAGGTAGTTAACCAGAATTTCAAATACACACAGAAATGTATGTGGGAAAAAAACATTTCATTTTGCAGGTGTGTGTATTTTCTGATATGGCTGTCTAAGCACTATTTTCACACAGTGCTCTTTGTTATTTTTCTAGAAAACTCAATGTTAATGAAATAAAAGTGTAGGAATGTTTTCACAAACGAGATAAAAAAATGATACATGTTTTTCCCACATTCGCCTATCACTAACCACTAAAGTTAAACCAATTAAAAGGACACATCCAATTGGCGTTTGAAATAAGGAGTAAAAGTAGTTACTTTTGTTGACCTTGAAAACGAAATACAGGAATTTGTTAGCCATTGAGCAGAATCATTTTGATGAGCAAAGAACACAGAACTGCACACATCTTTTGTGCTACTCTGACATGGCTGATGAATTCGTTAACCATATGAATCCCCTCTTAGGTTATAAGTACATGGTTTCAGAAGCAATTTTGAACAGTCGCGGACACAAAGCAAGCACACGCCAAATCTATGATTTGATTCGAGCTAAATATCCTTATTACCAAGACCGTAGGCATGCGCGGAATTTTAATTCCTCAATAAGATTCACTTT
This sequence comes from Ascaphus truei, assembly GCF_040206685.1. Classification (NCBI taxonomy): domain Eukaryota; kingdom Metazoa; phylum Chordata; class Amphibia; order Anura; family Ascaphidae; genus Ascaphus; species Ascaphus truei. The sequence continues at coordinate 162,747,880 of NC_134484.1, read as the reverse complement.
ATCAACTAATGACTTTTTTGAACGTGTGCAGGATAAGCTAGAACACACCTATGGTTTCTGGAAGATTGCAAAGGAAAAGCATTTTACCCTGAAAGAGGGCACATATATTGTTGTGAAAGGCATATTTATTCCTAATGCCAATAGCAATGGATCCGCTACTACTGTTCCGTGTGAATCGATACCTGCTGCAATATCTGCACCCTCCATTCCTGAAACCCACATTGTACAACAACAAAAGTACTATGATTATGTACCAAGCCTTTCAGCTGAAAATGCATTGGAATGGGAACCCGAAGAAATGAACCTACCTCCCGACCAATTGTTTGAAGAAAGCAGTGGCGATTCCTATGAGCGCTTCATGGAGGAGATGTGTGTCATACTGGATTCAGCGGGTGGGTCAAGCGTGGATGAAAATGCCTTGCATTTCTGGAGCGAGCAGTTGCAGCCAGACGAAGAGTTAATTCTAGAAGAATGGTAAATATAACAACCGTTATGCGTTGACTGTGCGTTTAAATGTTTTTTTTTTTTTTTTTTTTAACCACCATTTTCCCTTTCAATGCATGGATACAGCGTAACATTGCAGACTGCATAACATGTAGCGATCACAAAGAAATTGTTGCCGAATACAATATAGTATAACCTGAAAGAGTAGTACACATTGCTGACGGAATAAATATACGTACTTTCCTATCCCTTTAACCATATTAGCAACATTTTAACATAACTCTAACACATACCTGTTTTGTTATCATGCAACATTTAAAAGCGGGTCCCCCACGTATGACGTGGGACCCTTGTCATGGCCCAAGGCGTCCTTAAAAAGGATTACGGATGTAAGTCCCGCCCCCAAGCGACATGCGCGCCTCAAAGCCTATTGGCTGTCATGTTTTGTTATAGTAACGGTAACTGCAGTGTGTCATGTGTGCGGCTCAGTGTTTGTAGGCGTCAACTGGGCGTTAGCCGAATGTTAATTGAGTGGGAGGAGTGTTAGCGTGCGTTTCACGCTGGTTTAACATGACGTCACACGTATTGCATTTGCGCATTGTGTTATCGGCCGTCCTTTCTGTCCAAACACGTCTGTTTAAAAAGAATACAGATGTACTCGTTTAGAACGAATGTAGTTTCGTATTCATTGTATTTGAAATAAAGATTTTATGTTTAATGGTATTTTCAAGATGTATTGAACGCACAACGTACGCTTTGTTTTGCGCATGCGCTAACAGTTAGTGCAGCCAAGCGTGAAGTGCGTGCGCACACTAAGATGTGCGCGCACATTTTTCAGTATACAGGCAACGTTCACATCATATACATAGTTATGCCTGCTACAAATTTAAAGAAACATTACATACTGATGTACACTTGTACTTCTAACATATAAGTGAGTGACGTGTGTATGTACACAATCATATAGAGCTGTGTAATGTGTTGTCACGGATACATATATAGTAAGGTGCCATATTTGACCATCATGTGTTTGCTGTATTTCAGAGATGTGGGGGAATATACAATCGGATCAATGTATGATTTCAGAAGAGTCTACCTTTATATGAGATGATTGTGAGGAGGAGCCACCGACTACTATACTACATATGGAACTAATTTTATATTGCTTGCAGCGCTTATTAACAAACAATTAAAAATGTGATACCCTTATGCCTATATTGCATAAGCACTTAATTAACATAATGATGTTGCAAAATAGTGCCTCATGAATTTTTATTGAGTGTTCTTTAATGACTACTATCATTTTATGGCATGGTGTGTTTTATATATAACAACCATTCCCACTCTGCTAACACATTTGTGAATTCTATTGTGTAATGGAACGTATGACTGTCGAAACTATGTAACAATAATAATAATAATTATAATATGAGCATGTTCATGTATAGCGCTGCTAGTTGTACACAGCGCTTTACAGACACATTTTTCAGGCTGAGGTCCCTGGCCCGTGGAACTTACAATTTATTTTTTGCCGCCTGAGGCACAGGGAGATAAAGTGACTTGCCCAAGGTCACAAGGAGCCGACACCGGGAATTGAACCAGACTCCCCTGCTTCAAAATCTCAGTGCCAGTATGTGTCTTTACTCACTGAGCCACTCCTTCTCCCAATGTAAAGTACACTTACAACCAACTAGCCATTTCTTGTTAAAAATCTCTTGTTACATGGGTATGTTGATAAAATGGTTTGGGACAGTAGCAAATAATGTTATTGGCCAGATGTTGTGGTCCCCTACAATGCATGATGTTCTGATTATGACATCAACATCATGTAATGAAGTATGTTTCTGTGTATATTTCATTAACCTAACTAACTATAGTTTACTGTGTTTATTAAACGTTCTAAAAATACATAGTATAGTCAATATGATGATATAAGCTACCATAATAAAGCTGGTGTTATCATTTGTCGGTGTTATACATGGATCCTACACAAATTGATACAGACACAAACAGTTGTCTTAAAAAGTGTGTCTATGCTAATGTGCACGTGATTGACGTTACAATTGTGAGAATACTTGATAATTATCATCATGATAATGATGAAGTGACGTGATTTATATTCCTAAAATATTACCAACATTGTCATATTGGTAAATTAGAAATGCTAAATGACAGTAACATTTGCGACAAAATTGTGTTTTCTGTTAACAGTTTTACACTTGGTACATGTAGGACACATCCACACACGTGTGACTTATACATACACATGTCACAAATTTAAATTAATGTTGACTATTAATTCCTAGCATTAAAAAACACCTACATTGCTAAATATAAGATGTAGTACGCATTGTTGTGATTACAGGCATTCATGCATGGAGTGTTATGATCAGTCAATTTCATCCGTGATGAATGAGCTCCCGTAAGTAAACAAATAAGTACAGTTATCCCCTTGTCTCCAAACACCTCTATATTACATTAATGGAATTTATAAGGAAACATACATAAAATGTGATGAAATGGGAGTAATCATTTTCTAATACAATGCACATGAAAGCTCAAGAGTAGCTAAATGCATATACATGATACAGAAAGTACATATATGTTACATTTTTGTTTAAACCAATATGTTGGGTTTTGACTTCAAATAATTATAGGAAGATTGATGTAGGCACATCTTATGAGAGATGTCAGCAAATATACATACCATGATCAGTCATACTGGAGATATACCTATAATGCAAAGGAACAATATATAAATTGCAAACATTGACATGCCATCTTCAGTACCGTAAACAACACAGCAAAGTGTGTATTTGGTGTTAAATGTGCAACACCATGTATATTTAATCACATTCCAAATGTAAATCAGCCTGGTGTACACATCATATGGATGTACATGTTACACTGCACCAATAACATTGTATGTAAGCATACTAGAAGCATGAATGAGTATGGGCATAATATGTGTATTGTGTTAGCATAAGGAACAACACAATGCTAAAATATTAGTGCTTTGTTACCCCAGTTGTATTCACATACACACAACTAAAGTAAAATTGAAGAGGGATTATATAACCTGTGCAACAATAACATACCGGTGCCACATCCCTTTGTGCACACAGCAGAGAGAAGAAAGGTGTGCAACCCATATTCATCTGTGTCCTACCAGAAGGGTATATAAAAAAACATTATTGTTAAGATAACATAATGTAACTATAAAAGTATAACTTGGAACATATATGTTTTTACTTACAAGAAAAAAATGAATTGATGAGATTCTGGAGTGTCTGGCCACCACTGGCTGTTTGTTCATTTTCAGCAGCTACATGGGTGGGATGCTCGTCTACCAAAGGCTCAGCTAGGTCTGACTGTACATTGTGCCTCAGTGCAACATTGTGCAAAATGCAACAGGCAAGGATAATATCAGACACTTTTTGAGGCTTGTATAGAAGAGCCCCACCAGTTCTGTCCAGACACCTAAATCTGGTCTTGAGTAGGCCAAATGTCCTCTCTATAACAGATCTTGTAGATATATGGGCTGCATTGTACCTGTCCTCTGCTTCAGTTTGAGGGTTTAGCACCGGAGTCAAGAGCCACGGCCTAATTCCGTATCCTGAGTCACCTATAATGAATGGAGCACACATAAGCTGACATTAGTGATCAAATTGTACAATGCCAACATTCCTAAATAAAAATGTGTTTTGTGTTAGAACATGTAAATGTGTACTCACCCAGCAGCCAACCATGTTCAAAATGTCCCTCTTCGAACGCATGGAAGACTGAGGAGTTCCTCAGGATGGAGGAATCATGACTGGAACCAGGGAATTTGGGTACCACATGCATTATCCTCATCGTCGCATCACATACCACCTGTACATTGAGTGAATGGTAGTGCTTACGATTGCGGTACACATGCTCACTCTGACTAGGTGCAATCAAAGCAACATGTGTGCAATCGATTGCACCCAGCACACATGGTATCCCTGCTATATTATAAAAGCCAGTCCTGACTTCCAGCCACTCTGTCGCCTCTGTAGGAAAATGAATATAATTCCTAGCGCGTCTATTGAGTGCATAGAGAAACTGGGTCAAGGCCCGCGAGAATGTAGATTGCGAGACCCCGCCCACTATGCCCACAGTTGTCTGGTATGACGCGGAAGCAAGATAATGTAATGAGCACAGCATTTTAACAAGCCCAGGGACTGCACGACCTCTGGCTGTGAAAAAATCTAAATCTCCCCTTTTCTCCTGATAAAGAGCTAAGATTGCTGCTGAACTCAAACGATAGCGACTTACAATCTCCTCCTCACTCATCCCATCTAACAGGGTTCTCTCCCTGTACAGACGCGGACGAGGCACAACTTGTCTCCTCTGTCTTCTCCTCTGATCTCCTGTCCCTCTACCTGTCCCTCGGCCTGTCCCTCTCCCTGTCCCTGTCGTATCCGCGTGACTGTCCCTGTCACTGTCCCTCGGTGTGTCCCTCCCTTGCCCTATATGATTCTCTTCATCATCAAGCATGTCATAGAAAAGAATGTTCCTCCGTCTCCTAAACAATCTCAACATTTTGAAATGAGTAGCTGTGAATGATCAGGTAATGGGCGTCCTTTAAATAGGTATGTGATGATGTCAGGTGACATAGTAAAATGCAAGGTGTTACATTAACATAATAAAGTACTTCTGTGGCAAGCTGTGTGCAGTTCTTGTTATAAGTATTTGTTGTGTGTATTCTGCAGGGAATGATGATATTTGGCAATGATGTGACGTGAACCTTTGTAGAAACATTGCTTGCAAAAAAATAGTTGCATGTGCAATGCATGTAACACTTGTGAACGCAACAGTCAGTCATGTAATTAGGCAAAAAGGCTGAGATTGACGTGGGAAAAGTTTTGTGTAACGTGTAATTAGGCATGTTATTGTGACATGTTGACAACAATGAATAGTCGTGTGCATATGCATGCATTTGTGTAATGAGGATAGTTGCTATAGAATGAGTTTACAAGGTGTCCCAATGCTGAATTACTGTACATGTGTGTATAAGTTAGGTTGAAGTGCTTGTAATGCTACGGTTACAATGTAAACATGCAATGTGATTGAGCGTCCAATAAGTGACGTCATGAAAATAGGGAGGACCCAAAACTAGATGTAAACATGAGAAGACAGATGTACATGAACGTTTAAAGATGCGTGACACATTACAAGCATTGTGTAATGTAAAGGAACATGAATATACGGTGTATGTGTGACATGTGTGTCATGTGTAACATCATGTAAATAATTGTTGCTCAGTTCAGTAAAATGTGTGATATGATGTGAGGTTCTCCTTTAAGAGTTGAGTATAGTATTTTCCCTTGGCACATCATCACATGATGAGTAATGTGACCCGCAAATGCTGCAAACATGTAAAAGTATAATGTTATGCAAATAATACACGTCAGCTGTGACACAATGCAGGGAATGCCCCCACACTGTAATGCAAATGACGTTTGTATTGTGAGCAATGAAACGTAAACAGTACTATACTGTTATACGTCCCCGCTCCATTGACTCCATTGATGTACAGAAGTTTTTTTTTTTCTAAGTGCCGTTCCGGCAGCCTTAGCGATCGTTCTCCCCTCCAAACTGCCAACTTTAGTTGGCGGGAGAAATTGGCCATAACATCTCAATTTCGTAGTGCCGATCAGGCCCGATAAGCTGTTTTTTTTTGTTGAATCCAGCCGATTTAAAAAAGTGGCGATCAGTGGCGAAAACAGGCTTATCGGCAGCCGACTGGCCATAACAAAATAATCGGCTCCGAAACCTGGCGAAATCAAGCACTTATCGGCGCTTACTGAATCTCAAACCCAATTTTGCCTATAAAATGGCGATAAATCCCTTATCAACGCTTACTGCATGAGGCCCTTTGTGTGCATCAATAAAGCCTGTTTTTCTACCTGGGTTCGCTTTTGCTGATTGCCGGTGCATCGTAGTGGCTCCGGATATCTTTTCTCTTTTCCTACTGGCATTTGTATTGGCATTTTTTTTAATTCAAATGTAATGTCTTTTATTTTCTTGGTGTTTGTTTATTTGCAGGTTGCCCATTGACTTCCATTTTTCAAACCATGCCCATATGGTATGGTGTGGCACTGTGTCAATCAATTATTTTATGGTCATTTTTTTTCTATTTGAAATTGCATGTCTTTTTTTTATTTGCTGATGGAGTTTTTTATTTGCCGGTTGCACATTGACTGCCATAGTGGCAACCCATGCCCTTAGGGCGTGGCACTGTGTCAATCAATTATTTTATGGTCATTTCTTTAAAATTGAAATTAAATGTCTTTATTTGCTGCTGGTTTTTTTTATCTGCAGGTTGACTGTCACTGTGCAAATCAATGGATAGAGGAGGTGGGGGTAGTTGCCATGGGGAGGGTGGTTAGGCCTCCTGGGGGGGTAGCAGAAGGGGGTTAACTCCTTAATTACCATAGTGGTTAATAACCACTAAGGTGATTAAGGGGTTAGTTGCCAGTAGTTAGTTATTATTGCACCCCATAATGGGGCCTTTAATTTGGGAAGCAGGGTGTCCCCAGACCTGAAATCAATGCGGTTCAGCACTGGAGACCCCCTTCTACAGTACTGTATTACTAAAATAAAAGCCCCATCATCGCCTATTAGACGCACGCAGGGAGAGTAACTGATTCAGTCTATCTCTTACTGTGCGTCTCTTACAGACAGGTGGAAACTGGTAGGATTCACACAGTGCGAGTCCCATTTAAACACAGGGACCCCTACTGTGTTAATCCGATGGGCCATTAGAGCCTGCTATATACCATCTCACAAGTGACTGCGAGATGGTCACAAATTTTCCTTGGCAAGAGGTCAACAACCGGCAGTTGCAGCTATAGATTACCATTGTAACATTTTCCTTTGCAATCTATCCAAAATTATAAATTAGAATAATTTCTCTTTCTAACAGAAAAATCCCTGCTCACCTCCTCCTTAAATTCCTCTCCTGGCTTCCCATCTTCTTTCGGATCACCCACCAAGTTCTCCTCCATATCTTCAAGGCTCTTCACTCATCTGCTCCTACATACATATCCACTTTGATCTCTTGTTATGTCCCTACTTGTCTCCTGCGCTTTTCTTGTAACTATCTCCTTTCCAACCTTTCTAATGCTCTCTCACCTTAATCCTTTTCCCTCACCGTCCCCATCTGTGGAACTCCCACACAACTAGGTATACGCCAAGCACCCTCACTAACCACCTTAAAGTCAAACCATAAAATTCACCTCTTAAATTAAGCTTCTGTCCCTCAGTAATTCCTACCAACTGCACTTATTCCCTGTTAAGCTTTTTCTGTACGTCTCCCAAAATACCACTTAGATTGTAAGCTCTCTGGGGCAGGGATTGTCTTTCCTATTGTCTGATTTAGTTTGTTGCAGTTATTGTATTATAATTCCCCATATTGTTTCTTTTGTAAAGCGCTGAGTCCACTGTGGGCGCTATATAAATATTATGTCCTCAGATGCTAAATATGAAGAAAATCAATTATTTGGACACTAAAAAACTTTTTTAAGTGCAGGACATGCTCAGGGGGAGATATTAACATTATTTTAGCTAAAGTTATATAGGCTTCTGGGGGAGTTGTAATAATGGCTACAACATCTGTACATTATAGAAATGAAACTTCGCTTCACCACTACACTGTAGACGAGAGATGGGCGAAACTGTCAAAATCCGTTTCCCGGTAGTTTCCCAAGCTTTCCATTCAAAATCCATTCCGCTGTGTAAAATCCGTTGTGGGATTGTTCCAGTTTCAATTTGTGTGGATTCATCAAATAAACGCCTTTGGATACAATCCGTTGATGGATTTCAATCTGTGGATTCCGCAATCTGTTGGCGGATTTTAACATACAATCCGTGGATTCAGCAAACCGTTGAAGTATTTTAAGAATTTTCCAATTGCAGAATCCATGGATTGGATTGTCAACGATAAAAAAAATCTGAAAAATGCGAATCGCCCTTTTTGACCTTGATTTCCAGAAATCTGGGAACCAAAGGGAAACGGACGATCGCAGACGGATCCAAATCCGCAAAAAAAAAAAAGAAATTGCCCAACTCTACTGTAAACACTGATTCTGGGAAATGATATAAAAAAAAGCTAAATCCTTTTTTACTTCCTATAGATTTCAAATATGTACATTTCCCTAGAAAATTATGTTTAGAAGAATTCCAAGTATTATATTACAGCAATACAGCAAAAGAAAATCAGTTTGCAGTCAGCATGTCAAAAAGAACATTTGTAAAAACAAAATATATTCTTTGTTCAAGCAGCTTTAAGTTACTAATATATTTTTGGAACAATGAGAGTATAATCTGCTTTCAGTCACAATACAGCTCAGTCCTAAAGAGCTCACAATCTTTTTTAATTAAAAATGTCATGCCTGGCACTAGTATGTGCAGGTACTTGTGGAGTATCACAAGGGACTTTTACTGGCATTTAAATAGATACACTGTTAAATAAAGGCACTTCAAATCTGCTTAAGAATTCTGAAAGCATCTATGCTTCAAGCATCACAGAGTAATATTATGTTTGTGTTTATGGCTTATTTGAACAGATAATTATTTACACTTGCATTATAGTTATATGCAACTGATTTTCTGAAAATCGTTTAGCTTTTGCTAACTTTGTGTAATCAACACAGGTGTATTCATGTCATGCATAATTGCAGCGTGTTAACCAATTTCAATGCACACCTACTGTATGTCATTTTTAAAACAAAAAAAAAACACTTTTTTTTCCTAATGGCAAACAACCTCCTGCAAAGTCAACTCCTCTCCTGAAAGTCATTGCTAGTTTTATAATCTCTGAGTCATTAGATAACAGATAGAACTCCACACTTAGTGGTTTCAAATGTTTATGGTCTGCAATTCATTCTTAATGAGCTCTCTCCATGTCTTTATTCTTCTTCACACCCTCCTGCTGGGAAATGTCTTACTCTGCCTTGGCTTTTGTTAATGATTCCACAATCATTTCAGAGCCATTTCTTCTGCCTCATGTGATTCTGACACTGCATAAGAGTCGGGCTCTGCAGCCTCACAGTTGGAAATATAACCTTTAATGTATTAATTTCTCTTGCTCAAAACAATTTAACCTCTGTCTTGGTTTTGTGATTGCTAAGTGTTCCAATTAAATGCCTCTTTCATTTTTTTGTCCTGGAGGGCTTGATCTTACCACTATTATGTTTAACATATCCTACCTAGTAAATGATGAGCACTCCAGGCCCCCTCGAGTGTTCTTGTTCTATATCAATCTATTATCTATCTCACGAGTATCTGTCATGTGTCTGAAACAAAAAGAGGATTAATTAAACAATTTTAAACACCAAGTAACAAAACTAGTAAGAGAGGAAATATACAATTATAAAAACCAAAGAAGTGATATACAAGGAAACAAATTACTTCTCATAATTAATGGTAACAAGTGTTTTTCTATTTAAATCTTGAATCATTCACATCAGAATGAGACCTGTGTCAAGAGTGTGAAAATTAATCATGGAAACACAATTTTACAGTTGTCATATTTTTATTTATGACATATTTTGCCCCATACTGCAAACTTTCCAAATAAACCTTAAATACTTTGATAAACTGACTCACAGTAGGCAGGCTACTACAATGACGCTTATTCTGATACTATTTTTTTCAAATGGTAAATGCAAGTATTCAAAGGAATAAAAATACAAGAAACAAAGATAAATTCATATGTGATCATTACGTTATCATTTATCATATTGTATAATGTTTATTCTTGTATAGCACTGCTAGTTTTACGTAGCGCTTTACAGAGACATTTTGCAGGCACACTCCCTGCCCCATGGAGCTTACAATCTATGTTTTTGGTGTCTGAGGCCCAGGGAGATAAAGTGACTTGCCGAAGGTCACAAGGAGCTGACACCAGGAATTGAGCCAGGTTCCCCTGCTTCAAACTCAGTGCGAGTATATATTGAAGCAGTAACCATTACTCCCCCCACCCCCTAAAAAAAGTGTACTGCAGTCAATTTATAAAAAATAATTCTGCAAAGCATACACACATTCTAATTATTGATTGGCTTGCCAGTGTCCATATTATCCTCCCAATCATGTCATGTCATGAACCCAGGGTATCATAGAAGTAAGAGTGAGCAATTTGTCTTTCAGAAGACAACAGGTTGCAAACGGAGATGCACTGCCGTAAAAGACAGCTTCCAAGTTCTGACATATAGTAGTGATTTGGGTTAATGCTTCTCTTTTGCCATGATCTAAGCCAGAGTAATGGACTACAGGCTAGTGGTTTCCTTCTAGTCTTTGGTATATGGTAGTAGTGGCTGCTGAAATACTGTAAGTGGTTCCCTCTTGGTGTTTGGACAATTGTTGTCTTAGTTGGTTTTGTTGAAAAAATATATCCAAGTTCTTCAGATCTGATTAACGACAGAAGATGGTGCAGAGACTAAAGGCATAGGAGGTTGAAGATATTCACTTACCTCCTTTCAGATTCAGAAATGCGAGCCATTACATTAACACTAATCTGGGCACCTGCTGTGTTTGGTGTACTAAGTAACACTCCTGCCTTTCAGTAAAATTATGTTTTAAATGTGTAGGACTGCAAATGGCTTCCCTGTAATGTTTTGATCCTATGGTACAGTACTTCCTGGAAACTACACTTACCAGTATAGCTTACAAGGGTAACATGATGCAGTATTGTATCTTTCTATTATTGAGTTATTTGCCAGTCTGCAAGTTTATAGCCTACATTTACTAATCATAAATGTGGATTAGGAGCAATGTACTTCCTAACATAGTTTATAAAAGAAGTTAAAGAGATCGAAGTCTTGATAGAGACAAACTGCTGACTGAGTCCTTGAGTAATCCTGATTTGTGGTAGTATATAGAGATTGGCGAATCTGCCCAAATCCGTTTCCCACATTTTCAACCCAAAATTTGTAGAATCCAATTAGCGGATTCAGCAATCCGTTGGCATATTCTTAAGAATTTGCCAATGGATTGCTGAATCCGCAGATTGGATTCTACAAATCCATCAACAGGTTGTGGAATCCACAGAGTGTATTGGTAATAATAATTTAAAAAATCTGAATCGAACTTTTTGAGATTGATCCACTGAAATTCGCGGACCAAAGGAACCGGCCGATCTGCTGCGGATCCAAATTAGCCCCACAATTCACCCATCTATAGTAGTATAGTGACAATACAAGGTTATAGCAGAGAGAAAATTGGTTACTAAGAGACCATAGACCTCCTCCACCAGAGAGAGGAAACCCACTTCCTGCGCCGTTGCACAATATACTCTGAATTGAGGCGTGCCCACCTGGAGGCATTCACAGCTCTTATCCAGAACTTTAATAATATAGAAGAGAACCAAAAAATAGGGATACTCCTGGGAGAAGATTAAACCACAGCAGAACCGGCTGCACACTATATCAACACCTGCCACAGGATGAGAGGCGCCCACTAATCGCGTCCCTGTGTGTAACTTACTTACTATGTACCTTGCAATCATTTACCCTACCCCCTATAATTCATGTAATGTGTAATGATTGTACCCAACACCCTATTATTCATGCTTTGGCAATACTGAAATGCTCTTTCATCATGCCAATAAAGCTTATTTGATTGGATTTGAGAAAGCTCCAGTAGAATAGCAGAGCAAATCACCATTGTTCCTCATGCAGAGCAGCTGCGAGTTCCTGTTAAAAGCTGCACGTAAATCCATGAGACCGGTAAAAGTTTTTTTTTAATTTTTTTTTTATTTATTTATTTCTAGCTCTGGAGGAACTGAGTTTAAATACTCCATGGAAAAAAGACCAGCGTAACTTGACTTTAACCTTCAAATATCAACAAGTGCTAAATATATAACAGAATCACACAAGTTTGCAAAGATTCGTTAAGATTATTAACTTTTTACACATTTCACAAATTAAGTGTAAATTACATTACAAACTATACCAGAGCCCTGCCCTGCACTATGTTGTAGATCTTCAGAACGTTGCTAATATTTTAATGTTTTGTTAATCTAAATTTTAGGTATTGATATCTGTAACGAATATCCCCAAAGATGCTTAGCTCAAAGATGTTCTGCTATTTTCCTTAAAAAGAACAGGACAATTAATTTTAGCAGACTTTAGGCTTACTCATATGGTAATGGGCACTTTACCAAAGATCGGAGATTCTCCAACCTATGTCACGGTTAACGCATGATAATAACATTACAATATTTAGCACCTTCCATATACTGCGCTTTCTCACATCCAGACCCGGAGGAGCATTACATTATTTATTCAAATAGCCTACAAGAGAAATCAGAAAGTCTTCAGTTGAACCCATATAAATGGACTGAGTGTATGATTTAACTTTTTCATAACATGTTATAGTGTGTGTGTGTGTGTGTGTGTGTGTGTGTGTGTGTGTGTGTGTGTGTGTGTGTGTGTGTGTGTGTGTGTGTGTGTGTGTGTGTGTGTGTGTGTGTGTGTGTGTGTGTGTGTGTGTGTGTGTGTATGGGAAAATTCACAAGCAACCAATCAGAGCCAAGCCAGCTAGAAAAGCCGGGTCAGCGGGATATGTGAAATAGCCAAGGGGCATGCGCAAGATTGTCACCAATCTCCCTGGCTATCTCAATGCCAACCGCTGAGACATGCTCCACCAGTTCTGGCAGTGCAAGTGGTATCCTGGAGGATTGCAATTGATCTTTGGACCTGGTACTTCACCTTTCCCCACTGACCAAATGCTATTCTTACCTCTGGGCATCCTCTGGTTGCTTTTAACTCTGATGTTCAGCAGACTTACCGGCGCCTATGGGTTAGCTCGGGCAGCCTGTTTGGACAACGGTTCCGAATGTAAAAACACATTACATTGAATAAAGTATATTTTCACTATACTTCTGAGTTGTGGGGATCAGGGGACAGAACTGAAAAAACTTTGTAGTTTTATTTCTATCTGCCTTATTCCCCACACACTTTCTCTTACACTCTTAGAGTCCCCTCTCAACCTTATATACGGTTGGGGTACCCACAAACTTTATACTGGTGGTGGGTCACCTGGGCACTAGCTGGGGTACTCCCCTTAACCTAGGGTTTCCCTCAGCTACAGGAATAGATATTTTATCCCTGTGCCCTATTCTCCTTTCTGGGTTGTGCAGAAGCAGGGTACCCTAGTGGTGAGTCGCGCTTGCGTTTTCAAGGGGAGATATTTCCGGGACAATGTGCCTACATGTATCCGAGAACCAGGCATCATTCCCGGGTACATTTATAGGGGAACTGACAACTCCGGACCCCAACCTCCTAGGCACATTCTTCAATGGTTCCTCCGCAAATCCACCTTTGAAACTCATACCCTAGCAACCCCTACTTGCTGGCATGCCCGGAATGGGAAAACACAAAAAATACTTTTATTGCATACAATATATTGGCATGGTACAATGTTACTGGGCCCAAGAGCTAACTCTCTTGGACCCTTATACACCCATCAGGTGTAACCAAAATGGACTTAACTTTCATTTGAGAGCCTGTTTACCCCCTACCGTCACAGCGCTATTATCGAAATCTGGATAATAGACTTTTTGCCCATTACACTGTAAGTGTTTGGGGGAGGAGGAGGGGAGTGGGGAGATGGGGGGTTGTGTAGCCTTAAATGTATTTTTCCTAAAAAAAAATTAATACAATCACTGTGATTTTAAATGTGTTCTCATCTTTATTATAACTGCGTTTTTATTACTTAGGATACCAGTGTGATTTTGGCAACAACAAAAAAATACAGATGCAATTCAATATTGATAACAATTGCAAATTGCATTGAAGAACAGCATTAACAGACCCCAAATGTTTCATGCTTTGCACTGAGAGATGGGGGCAGGGAGATAGATGGGGGAGGGAGAGAGATGGGGGAAAGGAGAGAGACGGGGGAGAGAGAGACAGGGGAGAGAGAGAGAGAGATGGAGAGAGAGAGAGATGGGGGAGAGAGAGATGGGGAGAGAGAGAGACGGGGAGAGGGAGAGAGAGACGGGGAGAGGGAGAGAGAGACGGGGAGAGAGAGAGACGGAGGAGAGAGAGAGACGGGGAGAGAGAAAGAGAGATGGGGAGAGAGAGACAGGGGAAAGAGAGAGATGGGGAGAGAGAGAGATGGGGGAAAGAAAGAGAGATGGGGGGAGAGAAAGAGAGATGGGGGGAGAGAAAGAGAGAGACCAGGGAGGGAGAGAGACCAGGGGGGAAGAGAGACCAGGAGGGGTGTTAGAGAGACCGGGGGGGGGGTGTTATTGAGACCAGGGGAAACCAGTGCAAATAAGTGCAACCTGCAACCAGTGCAAATACAAATGGACACATGCAAACTACACAAGCAGCAGGACACACACAGAACACAGCCCCCCTCACATCTCCCCCTGCCCCCCTCACATCTCCTCCAGCCCCCCTCACATCTCCCTAGACCCTCCTCACATCTCCCCTAGCCCCCCCCCCTCACATCTCACCCAGACACATCTCACATAGCCACCTCACATCTCTCCCAGTCTCCCCACATCTCTCCGAAACACATCTCACATAGCCCCCTTACACATCTCTCCCAGCCCCCTCACACATCTTCCCCTGCTCCCTCTCACATCTCCCCCAGCTCCCCCTCACATCTCCCCCAGCTCCCCTCACATCTCCCCCAGCTCCCCCTCACATCTCTCCCAGCCCCCCCCCCTCACATCTCACCCAGACACATCTCACATAGCCACCTCACATCTCTCCCAGACCCCCCACATCTCTCCCAAACACATCTCACACAGCCCCCTTACACATCTCTCCCAGCCCCCTCACAGATCTCCCCCAGCTCCCCCTCACATCTCCCCCAGCACCCCCTCACATCTCACCCAGACACATCTCACATAGCCACCTCACATCTCTCCCAGCCCCCCCACATCTCTCCCAGAAACATCTCACATAGCCCCCTCACACATCTCCCACAGCCACCCCTCACATCTCCCCCAGTTCCCCCTCACATCTTTTCCAGCCCCCCTCACATCTCTTCCAGTCATCCTCACATCTCTCCCAGCCCCCCTCACATCTCTCCCATCCCCCCTTACATCTTTCCCAGCCCCCCTCACATCTCTCCCAGCCCCCCCTCACGTCTCTCCCAGCCCCCCCCTCACATCTCTCCCAGCCCCTCCTCACATCTCTCCCTGACCCCCTCACATCTCACAGGGGTGAGAGATAAGGGGGAGGGAGCAGAGAGACAAGGGGGGAGCAGAGACACCATGGGGAGCCACTGCAAATAAGTGCAGCCTGCAACCAGTGCAAACAGGACACACGCAGGAGACACAGCACCCAGACAGGCAGGAGACACAGCACACAGACAGGCCGGAGACACAGGCAGGAGACACACGCAGGAGACACACGCAGGACACAGCCTCACCTCTCTCTGCTGCACGCTTTTTCTCTGCTCTTTGGCCCCACCCCAAGGCTCCTGCCACCTCCTCCTGATTGGCTGCATTACACGGCAGCAGCCAATCAGGATGGAGCAAGCTGCCCAGCTCCTTATCATAACCTCTTCTCTCTCCCTTCTCGCACCAGCTCTGCGAACTGAGGAAAATTTAGGTATAGGTTCGCACGAACCGGTGCGAACCGGCTGAATCCCACTGCTGAGTATAAGTAGTATTACCATGTAGGTGTTATATTTTGTTGCTGTTCTAATAAATTATTGTTTATCTAATTGAAGTCTCTCTATTGTGTCATAACTCTCATAAACCAGGGTGTGCATGTGTGGATGTGTTTCCTATTTGGAGCACATATCTACACATCTATTTCCTTAAAATAATAATTTTGCCCATAGTATATTAATTCTTATAAGCCAGCAATAATTTTATAGATGAATACATTATAAATCCATCTGTATTTCTATTCTCCGGATAAGGTTAGACATATAGTCTCCCTAGTTAATTCTTATAAACCAGAAATTCTCATGTAGATTAATATAAATACATCTATGTTTCTATTTCTGGATAAGGCTAAACATTATCGGTAACACAGGCATAACGTTATACTATTAGGAGATTATCCAGAGTTATTCTACAATAACGTGATGTTAACCCTATGCAAATGAGATGTAGTTCGGATGTTGTTGCATATAATAAGCTTTGAGGATACTTTGTTAACCCAGAGAACATAATGTTTGTTACTGTTTTAAGGAATGAGTCCGGATTTAACTGAGAATTGTGGATCAAGGCCAAACTGTCCTGGGTTCTGTCTAAGAATATAGAAGGGCAACTGACAGGGGGGAGGGGCAGCCCGGGCCTTCCTTCTGTGGACGTCTGCTGGGCCCATTAAAGGTACTTTGTAGAATTTAGACTTGAAGGTTTTGTATGCTTTTGTTAAATAGTATGTAATTCCCTTAGTTTAGAATGAACGTTTTCCTTTATTTTAGGTAAATATGATATTATATGGCATTTTGGACTGCTTGTGACACCTTCCAAAATAAATTCAGATTTTCATAATGGATTTATTTGATTTTTAGTAACTATCTCAATTTTGCTTTAAATTGGTTTTGAAATGTGGCCTTCTCCAAACTAATGAGGTTTACTACAAATTAACCAAATTGGGACATTGTCTGAAATAATTAAATTTTCTAAAAAACGCTTAGCTCTGGTCTGATGGGTGTGTCATTCTCCAATGATCTTTTAACTCAAAATGGGATTTCATTAAGTGCATTATGAGTTGTGGTATCTTACCTTTTGGGTTTTGTGAGGTTATGTCAAGGTAAGGTAATCTGGTACTATCTATTAGTGAGCAGCCAATATAAGTGTTTTGGATTAGCATTTAAGAACCTTTTACTGCAAATCTGTAGCCAAAAAAATTGTTATGTGCATTTTAACAAGTAATGTTTTTTCTCTCTCCATGGTACACATTTATATTACATGTCTGTCCTGCGGGTAGTTGATGTTGTGATGTTGTGAGATGCTGCTCTGCATTCTTGAAGCCATGTAGTCTATTTTAAAGTTTTGAAATATATTTCTTGTAGAAAAGTTATTTGGGAAGAGATTTTCAGATGAGATAGAACTTTTTTCCCTCTTGACAGGGGAGTTGACATCATTCCATTCCATGAAAAGATTTTAAGATTTATTGTAGGCGATGTTAGTGATTAGATGTTATTCCCCCATCAAAATAAAATAGACAGATTTAGGGACCCATATACAAAGGCAGCAGTGCACAAACTGGGGCCCCCCCAGGGGGCAGGAGATTAGTCTGGGGAGCACAGGCGGTTGCAGAGGTCCCGCGCTCTTCCCCCAGACATTTAAATTGAATGCCGGGGGATCGCGTAAGGCCTCTGCAACAAACTTACCGGGATTCTGAAGCGCTGCAGGGACGCGTTTCCATGGCAACAAGCCATAAAATGATGCCGCGGTGCCATGCAAAGTGATGTCACTCATCCATCTCCATGGCAACGGGGTCACGTGATGTCACGTGACCCCCACCAAGGAAGGTGAGGGGGGCGCAAGAACAAGGGGGAGCAGGCAGGGGGGCACAGCTGAAGAAGTTTGCGCTCCCCTGTACTAATGTCATATTTGTTTTTTGTGCGTACACATTTTATTGTTAAAAAGTAGAAGAAACTTTCATAAAATGTGTTGTAGGTATGAAGGCTTCATACATGACACATGCTTTTTTGTTTTAAATTAATTTTGACTCATTGCATTATGTTTAATACCTGATTGATAAAAATAGAATTATGTGATCAGTTTTTATTTATAACCAGTCTTAGTAAATATCAGTTATTAGTGCAATATTCAGTTATTCGGTATTCAATTATTCAACTACCATATTGATGACCCTCTCTATCGGGCTTCCCACTTTGTCTCTCTAACCTCTTATTTTGGCCTACACCAATCGACTGCAGCCAGCACCTCCAAAGATGGTCACTACCTGGACCTTGTTTTTACAAAACAACTTTTCTATCTCTTTTCTCCATTTCACACTTTCCTCTTTCTGACCATCATCACATCTCATTTTCTTTCTTTCACTTCTCCCCTTCTCAACCTCCATCTACACTTAATTTCTGCAGAGATCTGCATTCTATTAATCTACCGGCTCTTGATTCCACTTTGCCCTCCTCCTCTCTTCTCTCTGCTCTGCTACAGACTGACAACCTGGTCATGAAATACATCTCTGCCCAGTCTCCTCTCTTGATCTATACGTGCCTCTTTTAATTTTGCCGTTCTTGAACTTCTATCCCTAGACCCTGGCTAAACTGTTAGACAAAAATGCTTCATTCCTGCAATCGCTCCTCTCAATGCCCATGGAGGAAATCTCATACTCTCACAGACTTCCTTTACTATAAATGTATCCTATCATGTTTCAACTCTGCCTTCTCCCAGGCTAAACAAATGTACTTTCATCACAAATAAACACTCACAAGTCTAACCCATTCCAACTCTTCCCTGTATTTGACTCTCTACTCAGACCACCTGTTTTTCTTCCTCCATTTCACCTCAGGACATTGCTGACTATTAAAAGACAATGTTTAGTTCCATTCATCAAGGCATCACCTTTGTATCCTTCTCATATCCTGCACATCTTCTCAACTCTCCTCCTGCCTTCCATGACTATTTTCCATCTGTCACAGAGGAGGATGTCTGTGATGATCTCCTCTTCTCCCTCTACTACTTGCACTCTTGACCCTATTCCCTCCCATCTCTTCAAACCTCACTCATATTTTCAACTACTCCTTCTACTCTTCTTCCATTCCCTCCTCCTTCAAGCATTCAACAGATCTACCTTTACTCAAAAACATCAAGCTTGACCCTACCTCTCTTTAATTATCACCTTGTCTCCCTCCTGCCTTTTGCCTCTAAACTCTTTGAATGCCTTGTATTTTCTCACTTGCTCCATTTTCTCACCAACATTTCTCTCCTATACCCTCTACAATCTGGTTACCACACTGCACATTCCACTGAAACAGCCCTCACTAAAATTAATAAGGACTGCCATGCTGTCAAAGACACAGGCCATTACACTCGTCTCATACTAATCGACCTCACTGCAGCCTTTGATACTGTGAACAGCCCTCTTCTCCTTCACATTCTTCATACTCTTGGTCTCCATAACAAATCTGTATCCTAGATCTCCTCTTACCTCTCCCATCATTTTTTCAGTGTCTTGTTTGCCAACACCTCTTCATCCTCTGTCGATCTCCATGTGAGCATACCCAGGGGTTTATAAACTCTCTCTAGGTGACTTTATCATACAGACGAGACAACAAGTATTTTAAAGCTTGCCTTAAACTTGCCCGGTTACATGCTGGGTGCATGCTGGGTGTAACCTGGCTAGTTTAAGGCAAGTTTAAGGCATTTCTGCATTGACTAATGACCCATCGGATTAACACAGCTGGGTCCCTGGCAGTCCCATTCAGTTTGAATGGGACTGCCAGGGACGCTGCTGTTAATCTGTTGGGCCACTAGTCAATGCAGAAATGCCTTAAACTTGCCTTAAACTAGACCCAGCATGTACCCAGCATGTACCTGGGTCTTTTTGGCGATTGCCATTGGTTTGTGTTAGAATAACCGTCGGCACTACAGTATCTCTTGGGTTAAAACAGTGATTCCCAACCTTTTTTGCTTGGAGGAACCCTTTAAATATTTTGTACAATTTCGGGGAACCCCTATCTGGATGACACATGTTCGACAGGGGTAAATCACAAAATAGATGTGTAAAGCAGTAGGGGTAATAAATAATAAATAAGTATTAAATAATAAATAATAAATAGGTAATAAATAAGTAATAAATAATAATTAACTCATACCCCCCTGCATCTCACATCATCCCGCACTGATCAATCGATCTCTCTCCCGCACTCTCCTCTCCCCCTTCTCTCTCCTCTACCTTTCTCCCTCCTTCTCTCTCCTCTCTCCTCTCCCCCTCCTTCTATCCTCTGCCTTTCTCCCTCCTCTACCTCTCTCCCTCCTTCTCGCCTCTCCCCACACCCTCTCTCTCCTCCCCCCTCTCTCTCTCCTCTCCTCTCTTCTCTCCTCTCCCTCTTCTCTCCTCCATTTTCTCCTCTGCCCTTCTGCCTCTTCTCCTTCTCTCTCATCTTCCTCTCTCCTCTCCCCCTCTCCTCTTCCCCTCTCCTCTCCCCTTTCCACTCCCCTCTCCTCTCTCCCTCTCCTCTCCCCCTCTCCCCCATTCTCTCTCCTCTCCCCCTCTCTCCTCTTCCTTTTTCCATCTACCCCTCTTTTCTACATCTCTTCCTCCTTCTCTCTCCTCTCCCCTCTCTCTTCTATGCTGTCTCTCCTCTCCCCCTCTCTCCTCTCCCCCTTCTCTTCTCTCACCCATCTCTCCTCTCTCCCTCCTTCTCTCCTCTCTCCCTCCTTCTCTCTCTACATCTCCTCTCCTCCCCTCTCCTCTCTCCCTCGTCTCTCCTTTCCCTCCTCTGTCCTCTCTCCTCTCCCCTTCCCCTCCCTCCCTCCTCTCTCCTCTTCCCCTCTCCCCCTTCTCTCACTTCTTCCTTTCTCCCTCTACCTCTGTCCCTCCTTCTATCTCCTCTCCCCCCTTCTCTCCTCTCCTTCTCTCCCCTCCCCATCCCATCCTCTCCTCTTTCCCTTCTATTCTCTCCCCCTCCTCCCCCTCGCTCACACACACACACACACAGTCTGTTACACACACACACACACACACACACACACACACACACACACACAGTCTGTCTCACACACGCAGTCTGTCTCACACACACACAGTCTGACACACACACAGTCTGACACACACACAGTCTGACACACACACCCACAGTCTGACACACACACACACACAGTCTGACACACACAGTCTGTCACACACGCACATACAGTCTGTCACACAAAAACACATAGGGCCTCATGCAGTAAGCAGCAGAAAAATGCATTAGCCAGTGTTGCAATTAGCCATGTTTTTGGCGTGTTTAACTGGCTGTATGCTGTAAGGGGCGAATCCCTGGCGAATGAATTAGCCACCACCATTTGATGAAATGGCGTGTAACCGGTGGCGGGACGGCTGCCTGGCGAGAAACTGCCGAGAAGCCGTCCCCTGCCGAGTTGTGTTTGCAGCAGAGAGAGATCCGCTGCTCTCTCGGCGCAAACATCGGGACATTAAAAATTATTGTTAAAACCATTTTTATTCATAGTGTACATGTGCAGAGGGTCTCCGGAGCTGAACCGCATTGGTTTCAGGTCCGGGGACCCCCTGCTTCCCGAGATACAGGCCCCTTTATGAGGTGCCGGTATCCCTCTGCATTTAAAGGTCCCGATCACGTGACCGCGGAATGTAAACAAAGCAGAGGGATACCGGCACCCCCTAAAGGGGTCTGTATCTCGGGAAGCAGGCGGTCCCCGGACCTAAAACAAAAGCATTTCTGCTCCGGAGACCCTCTGCACATCTACACTATGAATAAAACACAGATATCAATAAAGACTTGTTCCTTACCTTTGCGGCTATGTGCTATGGTAGCGAAGCAGCATGAATGTATTTTTAATAATACTGTACAGTGAGCAGGGGGTCCCCCGAGCTGAACCGCATAGCTTTGTGGACCAGGGACCCCCTGCTTCCCGAGTTACAGGCCCCGGTATGTGTGATCGGGTGGGCAGTGTCGCCGCCATGTTTATAGCGTCCCATACGCTACGTGCCTGCAATAAACATGGCGTCCACACTGTAACCGATGCCCCAAAATGGGGCCTGTAACTCGGGAAGCAGGGGTTCTCTGAGCCACAAATCAATGCGGTTCAGCTCAGGGGACCCCCTGCTCCCGCACAATATTATTAAAATACATTAATGCTGCTTCATTACCATAGCGGATAGCCGCAAAGGCAATGAAGGGGTTAATACATAATAGCATGTTTATTGGTGACAATTGCCCCCAATAAACATAGCAATACACAACATACAATACAGTAATGGGCAACATTACTATTATCCACAAATGGATAATAGTGCAGTTGTCCATTTAAAATACATACAGAACAAGAAATACATTAAATACATATAGCACTCACCCATGTCCGGCTGCCACGATGAAGGCCATCCTCATCTTCATCCTGCTAATGCCCCATCCGCTTCTGCAAAACAGACACAAGAATAAAAACATCCAATGTAATGTCCCCGAACCACTTAATCACCATAGCGGTTATTAACCGCTGCAGTCATTAAGGGGTTAACCCACCATCAACCACATACTCTCCCCCACTAACCCCCCACCCCATGAGGCCTAACCACCCTCACCCACTACCCACAAGGGAGTCCTACCACATACCCATGGGGCCAATACCCCCTACCCCCACCACATACAGTACAATAATGTGCCAAAAAACTATTATCCACATAGGGATAATACATTATTTGGCCATTATTAAACACATTAAATACCATAGTAAAATAAAGAAAATTCTACTAACCTCATAAATAAGAAGGCCCCGTCGCCAGCACCATCCTTGGGGTCCGTTGCCAAAATATTAGATAGCCAATACATTTCAATGACATTCACATATCAATGAACCCCTTCATCACCTTATAGAATACTAACCGCAAAGGTAATGAAGGGGTTAAGCCATCCTGGCCACATACCCACCCTTCACACATTCCTTTGTACAGTGGCTTCATCTTGAAAAAATACAATAAAAATAAAAAAAAAAAAAAATATATATATATATATATATATATATATGCAAATGTAAATACAACTGTATGCTCATCTGCATGTCTTAGGCAGGTCTGCAACCACGCCTTTCCCCATTATCACCCAGCACACAGCACTTCCACTGCAGCAAGGGATTCTGGGAAATGACATGCAAATGAGCACACAGTGCCACTTTTTGCTTCAAAAACCATTTTTAACATGGTTCCCTACAGGCTTAAGCTTGCTGCATGGTCACAGCTTTGAACACATCCAGGGTTAAGGTGCATACCCAGAAAACCACCCACAGACAGCTGTTTCGACCTTAATGGGTCTCATCAGTGTGGGGTTGATTAACTGGGTATGCAAAGAAGCTAAAGGATGGGCCAACCATAATACTGAGTTAAGTTATGGTGAGTAAAAAAAGTGACAAAAACCCTCCACAGCAAAGCAAATATGCAACTGTATGCTCATCTGCATGTCTTACGCAGGTCTACAACCCCGCCTTTCCCCATTATCACCCAGCACACAGCACTTCCACTGCAGCAAGGGATTCTGGGAAATGACATGCAAATGAGCACACAGTGCCACTTTTTGCTTCAAAAACCATTTTTAACATGGTTCCCTATAGGCTTATATACACATATATCTATACACACACATGATTAACCAATATACAAATAAATGTCTCCGGGTTAACAAAAACATGCTCAAATAAAAATAACACATATCCATAAAATGCTCAATGAAATACAATGCTATTTCCTAAACAAATTAAATGTATTCGTTCAATCTAAAGCATCAAATGCCAATCCAAAGCCTCAAATGCCACTTAAAACATTGCATTTACATTGTATACATGCTGCATAAAATGTAAACTACATGTAGACGCTGTAAATCAATGTTAACAATACAATATTCCAACTACAATAGCATAACATCCAAAGAAGTATACAATGTAATCCAATAAAGTCACCATCAATCAATTAACTTACATGAATTACATCCCAAAACAATTAAAATAGCATCCATACCAATTACACAATTAACTATAGCAACCGTTACAGAGAACAAGTTACCATCATACAAAATAGGACACCAACAATTACAATATACTAAAGCAAGCCTCACCATTACCTACAGTACAGCATAGAAGCCCAAAAATTACATCTATCTAATTATAAAATACATTTAACACACATCTATGCATAGCAGCATAGCCAAAATCATTTACAATAGTGCAAACAAAGCTTTTACAACACTATCATTTCTTACCC
This sequence comes from Ascaphus truei, assembly GCF_040206685.1. Lineage (NCBI taxonomy): Eukaryota > Metazoa > Chordata > Amphibia > Anura > Ascaphidae > Ascaphus > Ascaphus truei. Next base: position 162,723,527 of record NC_134484.1, on the reverse strand, counting down.
TGTATGTATTGTGACAGAAACCAGGGGATGGTAAAAAATTCCATATATAGGGCTCCCAGGATACTGAACAGTTTCTGTCCTGTTAAGGCAGAACAGGGCAGCCTCATAAAACATGCACTCCATCCCACAGTTTGGCAAGTGCTGGAACTGAGGGATGAGGGATCCAGACCAGAGTTTGTTTGCTGCCTGATTTCTGTCACCTGTCCTGCTTATTAGAAATCAGGTACTTAAGACAGATTTCCTGTTTCCTCTCCCCTCTCCCCCAAGAGCCTGGAGACAGGAAGGCTGCTGAAAGCAGAGAGGGGAAAAGCCTGTCCCCAAACAGGTTAAAAACATTCTGTTCTTTTTTGTCTAAAACTGCGAAGTTACTTATTTTGTTGTTGGAAGTGGAAAAGCCACTTCCACCCTGAGTTAGGGAAATACCTAATTAAGTTATCGCTCAGGTGAGCAGCTTTTTGTTTTGCTGTGTTTCTGTTGTATGCACTGTGGCAGTCTCAGTGCCTGGGACTGAATAAACCAGGAATAGCCTGTTTAAAGGAACAGCACGTGACGCCTCGTCATTTAACCTACCCTAAAAGACCGTGTTCTAACAGTCCCAGACAGGCAGCGGAGCCCCGGAGTAAGCCGTTTTTCACAGTATATATCTCTCTAGACATACATACATACAGTGGCAAGAAATTATGTACATTAAAAAAAATAAACACATGAAAAAAGCAAAAAAAAACACAGTAACATAATATACATTTCTTTAGTTAACTTACCATTACTTGACCCACTCACCGACTCCCGTTGATCAGCTTACTCACGAACCAATCCACGAACAGGAACCCATAAAATAATAAACCAGAAAATAATAAAAATTAAAATAATAAAACACGACAATCCAGGGGTCTTCTACTTATAATCCATATTCATCTGTATTCTTCTACCTTCTTCCGGGGTCTTCTTCCCGTCTGCTGCCACGCCCTGGTCTTCTTTCTTCTGCGGAGGTCCTTCCTCCTCGGCGTCTTGCTTCAAAATGAGACGACATAGGCTTTTAAAGGCCTATGACGTCACATTTTCATCATGGTTCCCACGGCCCTGATTGGGCCGTGAAAACCATGTGTTTTGGCCGATGCAAAAAAAATGATGACGTCACTTAAAGGCAATGAAAGCACAGCCAATCAGAATGGCTTTGCTTCAATTGCCTTTAAGATGACATCATTAAAAGAAACATGGCCGGCCTCCCATGGTACGGCAGCCAATCAGAGCGTGGGAAGTCTAGCCCTACTCTGATTGCCTCTCCCCAAACAGGTTTAAAACATTCTGTTCTTTTTTGTCTAAAACTGCGAAGTTACTTATTTTGTTGTTGGAAGTGGAAAAGCCACTTCCACCCTGAGTTAGGGAAATACCTAAGTTAAGTTATCGCTCAGGTGAGCAGCTTTTTGTTTTGCTGTGTTTCTGTTGTATGCACTGTGGCAGTCTCAGTGCCTGGGACTGAATAAACTAGGCATAGCCTGTTTAAAGAAACAGCACGTGACGCCTCTTCATTTAACCTACCGTAAAAGACCGTGTTCTAACAGTCCCGGAAAGGCGGCGGAGCCCCGGAGTAAGCCGTTTGTCACATATGGTGGAGAATGTGGGCAGAACACTAAAAGGTCTGCGGGTTAAAGAACTTTTAAAAAAAAAAAAAAAAAACGTTTTTTTTCTCTCCAAACAAGATGGAAGACGTGGTGAGTGCGCTGGTACGCAATGTCGCTGTCCAGAAAGACACGAATGAAGCCCTGCAACAGGTGAATGAAACCCAGCGACAGCTGTTAATAGCCCAGCAAGAGACTAATGCAAACCAGCAAGAGACTAATGCAAACCAGCAACAGGCGAATGCAAACCAGCAAGAGACAAACCGCTTGCTGAGAGAGGAGCAACAACGGTTCGCTCAGGACTTACAGCAGGAAGTCAAGATCCTGAGGGGGACTATCAGTAACCTTCCACTGGCAGAGGCAGCCCCAGTCCCGAAAATGATCAGGGCAAGCCACTACCTTCAGAAGATGGGGCCCTTGGATGATGTGGAAACCTATCTTCTCACGTTTGAACGCACGGCACAGAGAGCGGGATGGCCAGAAGCTGAGTGGGCCAGTCTAATCGCACCCTTCCTAAGTGGCAAATCCCAGAAGGCTTACTTTGATCTAGAGCCAGCCGAAGCTAACGTCTATGCAAAATTGAAGTTCGAGATCCTCGCCCGCCTCCGCGTAACCCCGGCTGTTCGTGCCCAAAGGTTCCACGCATGGTCCTTCATGATGGATAAAGCCACCCAAAGCCAGATGTATGACCTCATCCACCTCGCTCGGAAGTGGCTACAACCCGAGATCAACTCAGCAAGCCACATCGTGGAACGGTTGGTCATGGACCAGTTCTTGAGGAAACTTCCCTCTGCCCTACGCCGTTGGGTCAGTCAGAGTGACCCCCACAATGCAGACGAGCTTGTGGCCCTCGTAGAAAGGTACAATGCAGCAGAAGAGCACCCGCAACCCATAGTCGTGGCGCAACCCCACTACCCATGGTTCCAGGACTCTTCCAGAGCCTTTAAAAGGGTACCAGGGTTAAGGGGGGCTGAAGAGAGACGACCGCCTTCACACAGCACCAGCAACAGTGGCTCGCACACTAAGGGCAACAGCCAACATGGGGAGCCGAAAAAAGGCTCTAAGTGGGACACAGACTATGTACCTAAATGTATAAATTGAGATATGAGAGGGGCCACACGGCGAAAGTCTGCCCACTAAATGCTGAACCCATGCAATGCAACAGCGTTGAACCTTATTCACTGTGGTCCCAATGGATGGGCCCTAGCCCAGAGGACCCCTTGAATAACCATCTGTGGGCATTTGTAAAGGTTAATGGTAAGAGGGTTCGGGCACTTCTTGACTCTGGGAGCATGGTTACACTAGTGTCCGAATACCTGTTGCCCATTAAGTAGAAACAGGTAAACAGTTCACAAAGAGTGGCAATTTTTTGTATACATGGGGATAATCATGAATATTTCACTGTTGAAGTTTTGTTTGAAACAGAGTTTGGTTCTTTAGATTTCAAAGGGGGTATTGTACCCAAACTGGCATATGATGTGTTAATAGGCACCGACTTTCCCCATTTTCTAAAAATGTGGTCCTCCTCTCAGAATAGCGCCCAGAGTTCAATAGCGGACCATAACGAAGTAACAGAAGAAACAAATCCTTTCCCTTTTTCAGAAAACGAGGGCCCAAATAAGAAGGGGGAAAAGGAGGAGTGCTGTAAAATTCCCTTCCCCATGGCTACCTTGGTAGGGAATACCCCAAATCAAGATGTTGAACAGGCACTTACCACCCCAGAACAGGATAAGACCCTCGCTGACCTAGAGGTCAGTCCTGGGAGTTTTAAGAAGGCCCAGTGGGAAGACCCCACATTAGCGGTAGCAAGGTGGAATATACAGGACCAGAATAGTACTCCTGGCCAACCAGATAGGTCACTTGCCTACCCCTACTTTGAGGTGGAGAATGACCTAGTATATCGAGTTGATAAAAGGAAATCAGTTACAACTAAACAATTGTTGGTACCACGGACATTCCGTAATGTAGTATTACACCTTGCACATAGTCACCCATTGGGGGGACACCTAGGGGTGGAAAAGACAAAAGAAAAGGTTCTCCGAAGCTTCTATTGGCCTGGGGTTCTGGCAGAAATTACAAATTATTGCTCCTCATGCCCAGAATGTCAGATTACCGCCCCGTTCAAAGCGTACCGTAGCCCATTGGTACCCCTTCCCATAATAGAGGTGCCATTTGACCAGATTGCTATGGATCTAGTAGGACCCCTAATAAAGTCCGCTAGGGGACATCAGCATATATTGGTAATATTAGATTATGCCACCCGATATCCGGAGGCAGTTCCCCTACGTAGCACCTCTGCAAAAAACATAGCAAAAGAGTTAATAGTTCTGTTTTCCCGGGTCGGAATTCCTAGAGAGATCTTATCTGACCAAGGAACACCATTTATGTCCCAAGTAACAAAAGAGTTATGTAAACTCCTAAAAATCAAGCATCTCAGAACCTCAGTCTATCATCCACAAACAGATGGTTTAGTGGAACGGTTCAATAAAACCTTAAAGAGCATGTTACGCCGGGTGGTCGATAAGGATGGGAAAAAATGGGATTGTTTGTTACCATACCTGTTATTTGCCATTAGGGAAGTTCCCCAATCATCCACAGGCTTCTCCCCGTTTGAACTATTGTATGGCCGACACCCAAGGGGCTTACTGGATATAGCCAAAGAGACTTGGGAACACGAGGTTACCCCTTACAGAAGTGTAATAGAGCATGTTGCCCAGATTCAGGACCGCATAGCTGCAGTCCTACCTATAGTGAGGGAACACATGGAAAAAGCTCAAGAAGCACAGAGGAATACGTATAATAAGGGTGCTAGGGTCAGAATTTTTTTTCCAGACGATAGGGTGCTAGTTCTGGTTCCCACCGTAGAGAGTAAATTCCTTGCTAAGTGGCATGGGCCATATGAGGTCTTGGAAAGAGTGGGAGAAGTAAATTATAAGGTGAGACAGCCAGGTAGGAGGAAACCTGAGCAAATTTACCATATAAACCTACTTAAGCCCTGGAAAGATAGAGAGGTCTTGTTAACCATAGTACCCCCAGGTCAGTCAGAGAATCGAGAAACTGACCCAGAGGTTAGCATAGCTGAAACCCTGTCCGTTCATCAGAAACGAGAGGTTCAGAATTTAGTGAGAAGAAACAAAGAAGTCTTCTCTACACAGCCAGGTAGAACTAGCGTAATTGAACATGACCTAGTCTCTGAACCGGGGGTCCGAGTTAACCTTAAACCGTACCGAATCCCAGAGGCCAAAAGAGAGGCTATAAGTTTAGAGGTTAAAAAAATGCTAAAACTAGGCGTAATTGAGGAATCCCAAAGTGGGTGGAACAGCCCTATAGTTTTAGTCCCAAAGCCAGATGGTACAACAAGGTTTTGTAATGACTACCGGAAACTAAACGCGGTGTCAAAATTTGATACTTATCCTATGCCCAGGGTAGATGAACTTGTAGAGAGACTGGGCAAAGCCCAATATCTCACAACCCTAGACCTAACAAAAGGGTACTGGCAGGTTCCCCTCACAGAAAGGGCAAAAGAAAAGACAGCCTTCTCAACCCCAGACGGCCTCTTTCAGTATAGGGTGCTGCCTTTTGGCTTACATGGAGCTCCCGCCACATTCCAAAGAATGATGGATAAAATTTTAAAACCACATGCTCGGTACGCTGCCGCCTACCTGGATGATGTGGTAATCCATAGTGAAGATTGGCAATCCCACCTTCCAAAGGTCCAAGCTGTGCTCGACGCAGTTCGGTCTGCTGGACTAACTGCTAACCCCGCTAAATGCACTATTGGTCTGGAGGAAGCCAAGTATCTGGGGTATTCTATTGGCAGAGGTTTACTCAAACCCCAAACACTCAAAGTAGAGGCGATACTAAATTGGCCAAGGCCAGTTACAAAAAAACAAGTAAGGACCTTTTTGGGGTTAATTGGGTACTATAGAAGGTTTATTCCCAATTTTGCAACTAAGGCAACCCCACTAACCGACCTCACAAAAGCAAAAGGACCGCTAATGGTAAAGTTGTCCCCCGAAACCGAACAGGCCTTTAGAAGCCTGAAAGAAGCTCTCTGTGCCCAACCAGTGTTGGTCACACCTGACTTCTCCAAAGAGTTCATAGTCCAAACCGACGCATCTGAGGTAGGGCTGGGGGCTGTACTCTCCCAGGAGTCTCAAGGTGAGGAGCACCCCATCCTTTATTTAAGTAGAATACTAAATCCCCAGGAAAAAAATTACTCCATAGTCGAGAAAGAGTGGGCTGTAGAGCAATACAGTGGGCTGTAGAGACGCTCAAATACTATCTGTTGGGGAGAAAATTCCGGTTGGTCACAGATCATGCACCCCTTACCTGGATGTGTCAAAACAGAGAGAAGAATGCTAGAGTGACCAGGTGGTTCCTAAGCCTACAACCCTTTAAATTTTCTGTTGAACAGAGGTCAGGGCACAAACATGGCAATGCCGACGGGTTGTCAAGAATGCATTCCCTAATATCCATGGTCGCTCATCCCTTGGGGTCTGAGCTGGGGGGGAGGATATGTGACAGAAACCAGAGGATGGTAATAAATTCCATATATAGCGCTCCCAGGATACTGAACAGTTTCTGTCCTCTTTAGGCAGAACTGGGCAGCCTCATAATACATGCACTCCATCCCACAGTTTGGCAAGTGCTGGAACTGAGGGATGAGAGATCCAGACCAGAGTTTGTTTGCTGCCTGATTTCTGTCACCTGTCCTGCTTATTAGAAATCAGGTACTTAAGACAGATTTCCTGTTCCTCTCCCCTCTCCCCCAAGAGCCTGGAGACAGGAAGGCTGCTGAAAGCAGAGAGGAGAAAAGCCTCTCCCCAAACAGGTTAAAAACATTCTGTTCTTTTTTGTCTAAAACTGCGAAGTTACTTATTTTGTTGTTGGAAGTGGAAAAGCCACTTCCACCCTGAGTTAGGGAAATACCTAATTAAGTTATCGCTCAGGTGAGCAGCTTTTTGTTTTGCTGTGTTTCTGTTGTATGCACTGTGGCAGTCTCAGTGCCTGGGACTGAATAAACCAGGCATAGCCTGTTTAAAGGAACAGCACGTGACGCCTCGTCATTTAACCTACCCTAAAAGACCGTGTTCTAACAGTCCGGGACAGGCGGCGGAGCCCCGGAGTAAGCCGTTTGTCACAGTATATATCTCTCTAGACATACATACATACAGTGGCAAGAAATTATGTACATTAAAAAAAATAAACACATGAAAAAAGCAAAAAAAAACACAGTAACATAATATACATTTCTTTAGTTAACTTACCATTACTTGACCCACTCACCGACTCCCGTTGATCAGCTTACTCACGAACCAATCCACGAACAGGAACCCATAAAATAATAAACCAGAAAAAAATAAACATTAAAATAATAAAACACGACAATCCAGGGGTCTTCTACTTATAATCCATCTTCATCTGTATTCTTCTACCTTCTTCCGGGGTCTTCTTCCCGTCTGCTGCCACGCCCTGGTCTTCTTTCTTCTCCGGAGGTCCTTCCTCCGCGGCGTCTTGCTTCAAAATGAGACGACATAGGCTTTTAAAGGCCTATGACGTCACATTTTCGTCATGGTTCCCACGGCCCTGATTGGGCCGTGAAAACCATGTGTTTTGGCCGATGCAAAAAAAATGATGACGTCACTTAAAGGCAATGAAAGCACAGCGAATCAGAATGGCTTTGCTTCAATTGCCTTTAAGATGACATCATTAAAAGAAACATGGCCGGCCTCCCATGGTACGGCAGCCAATCAGAGCGTGGGAAGTCTATCCCTACTCTGATTGGCTCTAGTAGACCATGTGACAGAGGCTTGGGGAATAACGGAAATGACATCATTGATATGACATCAGAGTGGGGATAGACTTCCCACGCTCAGATTGGCTGCCGTACCATGTGAGGCCGGCCATGTTTCTTTTATTGACGTCATTTACACCCCTGGATTGTCGTGTTTTATTATTTTAATGTTTATTATTTTATGGTTTTTTATTTTATGGGTTCCTGTTCGTGGATTGGTTCGTGAGTAAGCTGATCAACGGGAGTCGGTGAGTGGGTCAAGTAATGGTAAGTTAATTAAAGAAATGTATATTATGTTACTGTGTTTTTTTTGCTTTTTTCATGTGTTTATTTTTTTTAATGTACATCATTTCTTGCCACTGTATGTATGTATGTATGTCTAGAGAGAGATATACATACAGGGTAAGAAATGATAGTGTTGTAAAAGCTTTCTTTGCACTATTGTAAATGATTTTGGCTATGCTGCTATGCATAGATGTGTGTTAAATGTATTTTATAATTAGATAGATGTAATTTTTGGGCTTCTATGCTGTACTTTAGGTCATGGTTAGGCTTGCTCTAGTTTATTGTAATTTTTGGTGTCCTATTTTGTATGATGGTAACTTGTTCTCTGTAACGGTTGCTATAGTTAATTGTGTAATTGGTATGGATGCTATTTTAATTGTTTTGGGATGTAATTCATGTAAGTTAATTGATTGATGGTGACTTTATTGGATTACATTGTATACTTCTTTGGATGTTATGCTATTGTAGTTGGAATATTGTATTGTTAACATTGATTTACAGCGTCTACATGTAGTTTACATTTTATGCAGCATGTATACAATGTAAATGCAATGTTTTAAGTGGCATTTGAGGCTTTGGATTGGCATTTGATGCTTTAGATTGAATGATTACATTAGATTTGTTTAGGAAATTGCATTTTATTTCATTGCGAATGTTATGGATAAGTGGTGTTGCCAGGATGGCTTAACCCCTTAATTACCTTTGAGGTTAGTACCCGATAAGGTGATTAAGGGGTTCATTGATATGTGAATGTCATTGAAATGTATTGGCTATTTATTATTTTGGCAACGGACCCCAAGGATGATGCTGGCGACGGGGCCTTCTTATTTATGAGGTTAGTAGAATTTTCTTTATTTTACTATGGTATTTAATGTGTTTAATAACGGCCAAATAATGTATTATCCCTATGTGGATAATAGTTTTTTGGCACATTATTGTACTGTATGTGGTGGGGGGAGGGGGTATTGGCCCCATGGGTATGTGGTAGGACTCCCTTGTGGGTAGTGGGTGAGGGTGGTTAGGCCTCAGGGGGTGGGGGGTTAGTGAGGGAGGGTATGTGGTTGATGGTGGGTTAACCCCTTAATGACTGCAGCGGTTAATAACCGCTATGGTGATTAAGGGGTTCGTGGACATTACATTGGATGTTTTTATTCTTGTGTCTGTTTTGCAGAAGCGGATGGGGCTATAGCAGAATGAAGATGAGGATGGCCTTCATCGTGGCAGCCGGACATGGGTGAGTGCTATATGTATTTAATGTATTTCTTGTTCTGTATGTATTTTAAATGGACAACTGCACTATTATCCTTTTTTGAATAATAGTCATTGTGCCCAATAATATTCTGTATTATAGGGGGTGTAGGTGTTGTTGGGGTCATATATATATATATATATATATATATATATATATATATATATTTCTTTCTTTAGTTAGTGTGGGGCTGTTGTGTGTGTGTTCTTTTTATTGTGGGTAGCGGGGGTGGGTGAAGGGGGTATTAGCCCCAACAGTGGTTTGTTTAGGGCTTGCAGGGGGTAGCGGGAGGCCTTAACCCCTTCATGACCTTAGAGGTATTAACTGATACGGTCGTGAAGGGGTTAAGTGCACCCGCAACCCCCCAGCAAGCCCTAAACAAACAACAAGGGCCAAATACCCCCTTCTCCCACCCACTCTACCCACAATAAACCTGGCACGGCTGTTTAACCCCTTCATTGCCTTAGCGGTTAGCCGCTAAGATAATGAAGTGGCCTTTAAATGCATTTTTCCTGCCTCGGATACATGCCGGGGGGGTCCGGTGCTGATATTAATGGTATCAGCTCCGGAGACCCCTGGCATCAATCCCAGCCAGGAAAAAGGCCTGATTTTTTCTAAGTGCCGATCCGCCACTCATGGCTGGTTCGCCAATAAAACGCCATTCTAGAGTGGCGAATAGCTCCGCTTAGCTACTCGCCACTACTAGAATACAATGTGGCGGAAAATGTTTCAATTTTAGGCGGAAAGTGCCTTCTCGCCTCGCCACCGGCGGGAAAAATAAAGGCGGTTTTCTTCATTCTCGCCACTTTTTCGCCCATTACTGAATAGGGGTAGGCATTTTTTGCAGAAAAGTGGCGAGAATTGCCTTTCCGCTGCTTACTGCATGAGGCCCATAGTCTGATACACGCACAGTCTGACACAAATACACACACACACAAACACACAGTCTGACACACACACACACAATCTGACACACAGTGACTGCTGGCGGCCAGGCGGAACCCCTTGGACTGCTCCACAGAGACCCAGGGTTCTTCGTAGCCCCGGTTGGGAATCACTGGGTTAAAATATCATTTCTACAGTATGTGGATTTAACACTAATTTACCTTTCTACTGACCTTATTCCTGCTGCACAGATCAATCTTTCCGAATGTCTCTCAATTATATCATCCTTGATGTCCCTCCACCGTCTAAAAATGCCAAAGTTGGAACTCCTCATACTTTCTCCCAAGCCTGGCCCTACTGCCCCCTTCTAGTTTATTGTTGGCAGTAATATAATACACCCACTATCACAAGATTGCTGCCTACATAGGTGTCACATTTGTCTCCTCCCTCACATTCTCCTCTCATACATATGCAGTGGCCTTTATTTGATAATTTCTCAGTGCCGTTTTCGTAAAGTCTGCTGTATTCCCTCATTAGTCTTCTGTGAAGGCTGTCAATCACACGCATGTTTACCGTTGTTGATTTTCCGTGATTAATGTGATTGTGATTTGTTTGGGTGCAGTTCTGCATGTTTCCACCGAATGGCAAAAGTGAATCCCTTTGCACAGTGCAACCCGTGAGTTGTGTGTAATCAATTTGCAGGTGTTTCAAAACTGTGACGGTTCAGGGGATTCCTTCCCATCCATGTGTCCCTGGCGCTGCACTCCCTCCTGCCTCTGATATCCCTTCCTTGCCTCCCCATTCTGTTCTCCCTTCCTCCTCCCGCATTCGTCCCTCTGCGGCATCCCCTGACGCTCTCCCAGCGTCTGTGCGCATTCCCCACAGGGCGCGTGTGCCTTCTCAAACTCCTGTTTCCCTCTGCAGTACTCCCCGCTCACGGTCTTCCTCTGCTTCTTCTCTGGTCCCCTTACTTCTGCAAAATCTCCTCCGGTTCTCCCCCCACCCTCGGCGGGTGCTCCCGCAGTGCGGCGCTCCACGCGCCTCTTGACACAGCCTGTGCGCACGCACTCTAACCTTACAGAGGGCGCGCGCACACGCTCCTCTTGAAAGCCTTCCCAGACCTCTGGCTCCTCCTCTCATGCTGTACAAGCTATCTCCCTCTCTGGTTCACCTGTCTCCTCCCTCTCTCCTTCTCACCTACTGTCGCAGCCGAGTTTATTCTTACCTTTGCCCGGTCTCGTCCGCGACAGTAACCGGGCGCGCGCCGGGGTGTCCCGTGCGCGCGCCGAAGCCTCGGAGGAGCGGTCCTCCGATTGGGGCTTCTCCCTCTCCTCTCTGGGTCCGCCGGGTCCCCCGGAACCCCCACCGCCGTCCCCCACATCGCGGGACACCAGGGCTCCCTCGGGGAGCGCTGGGCACGCGCGCAGGGGGCGCAGGCACCCGATGAAGCGTGACCGCGCATCTGTGACGCGCGGCACGCCGAGGGGATGTGGCTAGCAAGCCGGGAAATCTCCCGTCTTGCGGAACTAGCCAACAAAGAATAAAAGGTGTCGCCAGTGTATCCCTGCTGCCTCTCACTTCACCCTCTGCTCCTCCTCTCTCTCCCAGGTTTTTGATATCTTCCATTCTCCCACCGTTCATCTTATTTTAGGATTGCCTTGGCTTCAACTCCACAATCCATGCATTGATTGGACCAGCACCTTGCCTATCCAGTGGCCTTCCTCCGCTGAGTCAGTCTCTACGTCTCCTCCTGTTGCGGTGCTCGCCGGTTTGGATTCCGTGCCTTCCGATCTCTCGATTCTCCCGACCATGTATCATGAGTTCCTGGATGTGTTCAACAAAGTACAGGCTGAAGTTCTGCCTCCCCATCGTCCATACGATTGTTTTATCGATTTAATTCCAGGAACCATCCTCCGGAAGTCGAAATCTTACCCTTTGTCCATTCCAGAAACTAAAGCTATGACGTCTTACATCCCAGAAAACTTGGAGAAAGGATTCATCCGCAATTCTACCTCCCCCGCTGGGGCAGGCTTCATCTTCGTGAAGAAGAAGGATGGATCGCTAAGACCCTGTATCGACTTTCGCGGACTCAACAAAATCACGGTAAAGAATCGGTACGCCCTTCCCTTAATCTCTGAATTTTCCGATCGTCTCCAAGGAGCCTCTATCTTCTCCAAGCTCGATTTAAGAGGGGCCTATAACCTCATTCGCAAAAAGGAGGGGGACGAGTGGAAAACCGCGTTTAATACGCGATCTGGACATTATGAGTATCTAGTAATGCCCTTTGGTTTATGCAATGCTCCTGCCGTCTTCCAAGAGTTCATAAACGACATCTTCCGGGATGTATTGGGAACATTTGTTATCGTATACTTGGATGACATTCTCATTTTTTCTAAAAACTTGGATGAACACATTCACCATACCAAACTGATGCTTTCTAGGCTCCGTGCTAACCGCCTATACGCCAAGATGGAGAAATGTTTGTTCCACCAGACATCTACTGCCTTCCTAGGCTATATTATCTCTAACCAAGATTTTTCTATGGACCCAGAGAAATTGAAGTCTGTTCTCGACTTGCCGTTGCCAAATTCTCTCAAGGCCGTGCAACGCTTTCTCGGCTTTGCCAATTATTACAGGAAATTCATCCGTAATTTTTCTTCTATTGCTCTCCCATCACTGGCTTGACCAAAAAAGGTGCCGACCCCACGTCTTGGTCTCCTGAAGCCGTTGATGCATTTGAGTTTCTCAAAAAAGCCTTCGTCTCTGCACCCATCCTAGGTCACCCGGATACCTCCCTTCCCTTCACATTGGAAGTTGACGCCTCCGATGTGGGAGCCGGTGCAGTTCTTTCTCAGAGATCCTCTCCCCAAGAAAAACTCCATCCCTGTGGGTTTTTTTTCTTGGAAATTCTCGTCTGCCGAGAGAAATTATGATGTTGGGAATCGTGAGCTTTTGGCCATTAAATTGGCTCTTCAGGAGTGGAGGCATCTTTTAGAAGGCACCAAGGAACCTATTGCCATCCTCAGCGACCACAAAAATTTGCTGTATGTCGAGGGGGCTCAACGATTAGGATCCCGTCAGGCGCGTTGGTCTCTTTTTTTTTCCGTTTCAACTATACCATTTCGTATATTCCTGGTACCAAAAATATCAAAGCAGACGCTCTCTCTCGCCAGTTCGCCACAGAGAACGAATCTAATGAGTCCACGGAACCTATTCTTCCTGCCAAGTGCATAATCTCTGCCAATAATTTTGATGTGTTGGATGAAATCAACAAAGCCCAGGTTCACATTCCCAGCAGGTTCAGGGTACCAGAGGGAAGCTTATACGCAGCTCCACAATTTCGCCACAAGATTTTACTTTGGGGACATTCTTCTAGATCGGCCGGTCATCCAAGCTTCAAGAGGACAGCGGATCTTATTAAATGGACATTTGGGGGGCCTACGATGAACAGGGACATTTTTGATTTCACTAGTGCTTGTCCGGTATGTGCCCAGAGTAAATCTGCCCATCACAAACCTTCGGGTCTCCTCATGCCTCTTCCCATCCCGGAGCATCCTTGGAAACACATCTCTATGGACTTCATTGTCAAACTTCCCAACTCTAAGGGAATGAATACCATTCTTGTTGTGGTAGACAGATTTTCTAAACACTCACACTTTATTCCCCTCAAGGGACTTCCTAATTCTGCTACTTTGGCCGATATTTTTTCCAAGGAAATTTTCAGATTACACGGCGTTCCCATTTCAATTGTCTCTGACAGAGGTTCTCAATTCATCTCTAAGTTCTGGCGTGCGTTTTCCCAGAGACTTGGGATTTCTCTTCTTTTTTCTTCCGGATATCACGCTCAGACCAATGGTCAGACTGAAAGGATGAATCAGACCTTAGAGCAGTATCTCAGATGTTTCGTCACTGAGTCTCAAGACAACTGGGTGGACCTGTTACCGTTGGCCGAATTTGCTATCAACTCTCTTAAGAATGAATCTACACAAGAATCTCCTTTTTTCATCAATTTCGGTTTTCACCCTAGCAGTCTTCCGCTCTCCTCCCCCCCTTCTGGCGTTTCCGCAGCAGACTCCCATGTTACGACCCTTCAGAATTCTTGGAGGAGGATCCTTAGGACTCTACAAACTGCCATCTCAAGACAAAAAACTAAGGCAGATTGACGTCGCCAACCAGGTCCTTCGTTTAAACCCGGAGACAGAGTGTGGTTGTCCTCAAAGAATATTAGGCTCAAGACTCCATCTCCAAAGTTGTCCCCGAAATTTTTGGGCCTTTTCAAAATAATAGAAAAGATCAATCCGGTCGCCTACCGACTATCACTGCCTCCCACCATGAGGATTTCTTCTGTATTCCATGTATCCTTACTCAAACCTTTCATCGAGAGCTCTCACTTCCCGGATCCTTCCTGAAAACACAACCCGGTGACCACTCTTGGACTGCAAGAGTACGAAATTCACTCCTTAATCGACTCTCATTGGTCCAGAAATAATTTTCAATTTCTCGTCCATTGGAAGGGGTATGGTCCAGAAGAGCGTTCATGGGTTCCAGCACGTCACATCCATGCCCCCAAACTCCTCTGGCAATTCCATCTGAAATATCCCCAGAAGCCATGGCTGGATCGCCCGGAGATCGATCCTCAAGGGGGCGATACTGTGACGGTTCAGGGGATTCCTTCCCCTCCCCCTCCTGGCGCTGCGCTCCCTTCTACCTCTGATATCCCTTCCTTGCCTCCCTGTTCTGTTCTCCCTTTCTCCTCCCGCATACGTCCTTCTGCGGCATCCCCTGACGCTCTCCCAGCGTCTGCGCGCGCGCCTTCTCAAACTCCCGTTTCCCTCTGCAGTACTCCCCACTCACGGTCTATCTCTGCTCCCGCTCCGGTCCCCTTACCTCCTGCAAACTCTCCTCCGGTTCTCCCCCCGCCCTCGGCGGGTGCCCGCGTGGCACGGCGCTCTGCGCGCCTCTTGACATAGCCTGTGCACGCGCACTCTAACCTTACAGAGGGCACGCGCACACGCTCCTCTTGTAAGCCTTCCCAGACCTCTGGCTCCTCCTCTCATGCTTTACAAGCTATGTCCCTCTCTGGTTCACCTGTCTCCTCCCTCTCTCCTTCTCACCTATCCCTGCTGCCTCTCACTTCACCCTCTGCTCCTCCTCTCTCTCCCAATGGTGTTCCCTCCTTTATAACCCCTGTCTGTCCTCTAGCTCATTGCTCTGCATAGTTCCTTGTAAACCTCTGTGTGTGCAGTCCTATGCTTGGCTCTCCTCTGTCTTCCAGTGTTTGTTCCTGCCCCTGCTTACCCCTGGATCTCCCTGGCTTGACCTCTGCTTGTACTGGCTTACCCTGCTCTCTCCTGCTTTTGAGCCCTGCTTACGGACACGACTTTGCTGACTTCTGTTATCCCTGGACTCTGGCTTACAGACATCACTATCCTGCTCTCTATTGCCCTAGGCGTTGCAAGTATACTCTAACCATCTCTCTACAGGCCCGGCAACGCACTACCACACTCCGGGCACACCCTCACTGATGTGGGTGCGTGTTTTAACCCTACCCACCTCAGTACTGGGGACTGGCCAGGTCAGCGGGCATACAGGAGTTACAAAAACTAGATAAAAAGAGTGGCCACAACAGTCATCCATTGTAAATTGACTTTGTTCGCTGAAGACATTATCAAATGCAGTTTTATTATTAATATTCCCACAGTATACACAATGCTTGTCTCGTTATTCTACATTGCTATCCCTGCAAATTGCTGAATGGACATCATGTCATGTCAAGTCCTTAAACCAAACCACAATGTAGTTAAGCATTTCTCATATTTTCTGCAATTAATGCTGGGACAGATAAGAAGGCGACGTTAGCAGAGATTTACGACTATATAATTGAAAAATATGAATGCTTCAAATTTTCACCAAACCAAAATGGCTGGAAGCATTCAATAAGGCAAACATTAACTAATGATAATTGTTTTTTCACACAGCCCCTCCTCTGGGAGATACCTGTACAAGAGGATATTGGTCTGTGCTCCCAGCTTTTGCCGGTATGTTTGCTCATGGCGACTGCAAAAGAAGAAAGGTTGGGCTTCATCCATTTAAGATTTGTATAGTACCTATACGTACTTACCGACCCTGCAGTATACAGGTACCCAAACCAGCTTCCAAAAATGATTGCAATAACAGGTCTACCGTGACTGAAAGCCTGGTAGGCAGCAATCCTTGCTACCTGGCCCCCGCCTGACTACTGGCTTCAGCAGGCACCTGTCAACTGTAATCCGGATTACTTGAGTGATCCCGGGTGTTACGCACAATGCTGTACACGCCTGACATTGGGACATCTCCACCCAGTTGGCAATGTATATAATGAAGATAAAGATAATGCAGATGACATGAGTGACCCCAGGTTGTACGCACAATGCACCTCTGACATTGGCTCATCTCCAACCGTTTGACAAAGTTTATAATGAAGGTAAATATAATGTACTATACAGTATTCATTTTAATTCCCCTGGAAGGGCGCTAGATTTTCTGGGGGTGGTGCGGCAGTTATAGAGGTCCCGCGCTCTCCCCCCAGGCATTTAGATTAAATACCGGGGGATCGCACAAAGTCTCCATAATACACTTACAGTACCTTCCCTTCCAGCAACGCATCATCATGGTAACCCGTGGCAAATTACCATGGCAACGTAACATCACATGACCCTGCATGTCATTTGATGTTGGGGTCGATCTGGGGGGGGGGGTTTGGCAAGGTTCTGAGGACAGCAGCCTGGTATAGTGTACTGTATTCCTCCAAACCCCAGGGGAGCGATGTTGAAAGCCATGAAAAGAAAAACATTACATAGTGCAATATTGCTACAGCAGTGAAAGTAATAAATTAAAGCAGTGAAAGAAAATAATTAAAAAGGAGGCTCCAAAATTTCTACTCACAATTGAGTAGCAAAAATCCAAACAGTGGCAATGATGTCACTGGGTGGGTGTAGTAGATTCAGCAAATCTCGGAATTAGAGAGATACAAAAGCCATAGTGCAGATCACACAAACATTTATAAAACCACAAATAACAAATTCAAAAATGAAGGCTTACAGTATAACAGTGAATCAGGGGCACTGTAGGTATATGGTGTAGTTTTATGGCAAGTCACAATCTCACCGCTTCACCGCTCGCATCTCCGATCACTTCCGCATCCACTTGGTTCCTGTGACGTCACGTCCGGTCGCATGGATTCACCCGCTGGAGCCATCAGGGGTACCTTAGGGATGCCTCTTCCAGGATAAGTTAGTATAGATATAGGATAAAGTATCTGTTGTCTAAATTTAGCATAGGTTGAACTTGATGGACGTCTTTTTTCAACCTCATCTACTATGTAACTATGTATGTATCTATGTAGGATCGTGCCGCAAACCACGCTCTACGCGTTTTGCCGTACGCAAATGATGGTTTATTCAGGAGTGGAACTTGATTCATTGTTATACTGTAAGCCTTCATTTGTGAATTTGTGGTTTTATAAATGTTTGTGTGATCTGCACTATGGCTTTTGTATCTCTCTAATTCTGAGATTTGCTGAATCTACTACACCATCCACCCAGCGACATCATTGCCACTGTTTGGATTTTTGCTACAATACTGCTACTCAATTGTGAGTAGAAATTTTGGAGCCTCCTTTTTATTTATTTTTCACTTTCACTGCTGTAGCAATAGTGTAATATGTAATATTGTAATATTGTAATATGTAATGTTTTTCTTTTCATGGCTTTCATCATTGCTCCCTGAGATTTGGAGGAATATGTTTGACAAGACTTTTGAAATAGTCTATTCGAAGAGTTGAGTGAAGTCTGTTTGCTTATTTTTGCTATGTTCACCTTTTCACGTGGTGATGTACAATTATTAGATTAGTGCTAAGTGAAGGTGAAAAAAACGGCGCTAACTCTATTAGTGTACACTTGTGTTATACAGTGAATTATAAGTGTAATCAATTGATTAATGGATAATGGTGACGTGATAAAACAACGTGCAAACAATATTAAGTTCAAACCCCCTGCTCAGACCCAGCTGGTGGGGACTGGTTCTACTAGTCCCACAAATCGTCACTCTCCAGTTGCATTCCAGGGGGAGCATAAAGGGGAATAGAACAAAAGACAAAACAATCTAAGTGCAGACAGTTTTATAACTAATGTATAAAATCTATGTTCGATCTTGGCTCATAAGTGTTGCCTACTTACAAGATGTAAGTCAAAAATAAGCGGTTTTGACACAATGGTCTCTGCCAGAAGGATTTCTCAACCAGGGATGTGGAGTCTCCAACTCTCAGCTCAGCAGCAATGTGTATGCAAAAGAAAAGATAACCATAGTGCAGACCAGTACTATAAAAAACTCGACTTTATGGGGTTAAAAATGAACACTTACAATAAAAACAAGTGATTTAAGCATGTATCACAATCATTGTGATCAAGGAGAGAAAGCAGTTAGCTTCAGGCTCACCCGCCTCCTCCGGTGTAACTCTGTATGGGACACCACTCTCTGGGACTCTCCACCTCCGGCGTTGAACACCGTCTCCTAGGACTCTTCCCCTCGTGGGCTCCCTCTTTGGTGTGTTGTTCCAGTCCCAAACCTGGTGTTTGCAGACGCTGTAAGGGTCTTTGCATGGAGCTCCCTCTCGGGCGGATGGTCCTGCCTGGCTGGCTCTGATACGTCACTTCCGGTTAGTTCCGATACGTCACTTCCGGTCGTGGTTGTGTGAGTTCTGCTACAGATTCTCTCCTCTCAGGGCGGCTACCACTCTACGCGTTTCGCCAAAAGGGTGCGTGGCTTCCTCAGGAGTGTACCGCCCCCTACTCTCTGATGTCTATATATACCCTCCATGATTGGTACTTAATCAAAAAACACTTGTGTGATAAAATGGTCAGTACTAATTACCATCTCGGCATCTATATGCATAAGGGAGCACTTGTTTTAAACGGGAATTGGATCCTCTACCTTTTCTGCATGATGTTACAGTTAACCTGATATAACATGCGTAATTATGCAAGATTGAGGTGATAGGATTTTTTGTTCCTTTGATATTATTAAGTTCAGATATTACAAATAATTAAGGGGTGACATAGTGGAATTAATTTGCCCACAATATAAATTAGTGGGAACAGGGTGTTGGATTAGATGAGGTTTTTTGTGATAGGAGAGGGTTAAAGTAAACGCATTAAATGCTATAGGACAGAAAAAATGTCATGTTTGGACCCAACAAGGAGAGGGTTAAAGCACATAAGTCAATTGCCATGAGGGAAAAATCCCATATTTGGACTGCAGGGGCATTAAACATGTAAATAAAAATAAAAAATGTTCTGAAAAATATTTTACCTCACATTATTCAATGTGGGGTGGATAAAAAATACGGGAGGGCTCCGTTATATATATAAATTCTTATGTCATAGGAATTCACATTTATACTTAAGAGGGGTTGATTATGTATTTAAAATTCACATTGACAATTCCAAGAGGTTTGCTTTACATTCAAACATAGATGTAAATAATCTGATGGGATCCAAACGGCTCAATAATCTACAGCATAACTCAAAAATGTTTACAATTTTTATACAAATGGAGTAAAATATTATACAATGTGCATAACTTGAGGATAATAGGCAGAGTGACATAACAATGACAAAACAATTCATTATTTGCCTAAAAAATGGATGACAGATTAGCGCTGTGAGAGAAAAAAAGGAAGCAACAGAAGAAGAAAACAAGAGAACTGGTTAGTTCAATCCAGCACATGAGAGTGTCACATATTTCATGGGTTACAAGAAGGGTGCTATCTCAATTTCCATGTTAAGGCCCCTGGGGGAGAGAGTCCGCAACCTGTGGATCCAAAAAGTTTCCCTCCTCATGAGTTCCAGATTGCGATCTCCCCCCCGCCAGTGGCCTGGAACATGTTCTATGGGCATGTAAGTCAGACCAGCGGCGTCCCCCTGGTGCTTCTCCATGAACTGTTTGGAAAGATTGTGTGTTAAAAGAGATCTTTTAATACTACTCAGATGTTCAATAATTCTAGTTCTTATCGGTCTCTCAGTCTTCCCCACATATTGCAATTTACATGGGCACTCCAGGAGGTACACCACATGGTCTGATCTACACGTCAAACAAGATTCTATGTTGAACCTTTCCCCTGTGATATTTGATGTAAACTCAATTTTGTTGTTGGATTTGAATTGACAAGCTCTGCATGTCTTGCATCCATGAAAACCTTTGTTTGATTTTAACCAGTTCTGGGGCTTTGCTTTCTGTTTAAGGATACTTGGAGCTAATGTGGTTTTTAGGTTTCGTGCCTTCCTGAAAATGATATTCGGATGTTCTGGTAATTCACTTCCCAAAACTGGGTCGTTCTTAAGAATGGCCCAGTGTTTGTTTATAATCTTCCTAATTTCCTTTGCTTCCCCATTGTAGTTTGTGAGGAACGCAAAGTCAGACTTATTTGTTGCTATTTTGTCTTTTAATTTGGGTTTCAGAAGATCTTCTCTCTCCAGTTTATCTATTTTCAGTAAGGCCTCATCTAGCTTCTCCTCCTTATAATTCTTTTCTATGAATTACAACAATCAAAAAAATTAAAGGAGAGATTCATAGAAAAGAATTATAAGGAGGAGAAGCTAGATGAGGCCTTACTGAAAATAGATAAACTGGAGAGAGAAGATCTTCTGAAACCCAAACTAAAAGACAAAACAGCATACAAGGATTCGTTTTTATTACTGAATATCACTTATATATTCACTATTGGTTTATATATATTTTCACTGTATTGAGCACTGAGTAGGAGTGTTAGAGCACCATCCAGTGTTTCTTTTGGATATACTGTACTGTATGCCTGCCATAGCCCGTCAATGTTTGTACACATGCACACTAGAGCGTGACTTGAAGCATATGCACTACCGGAATTTATAGCATATTTTCTTTTTCAAGAAATGAAACTTTGAAATTGAGTGTCAAAAGTTAAGGATGAAGTTCAATGGAACTCTAATACCGCTTTTTAAAAATGTTGCCTTTTTTACTTTTATACAGTCAGTATCACAAGCTTCACGCTTTTAAAACTTTGCCACACTACAGTATTATTTTGGACAACACACTATGCACTGTGATTCAATTACATGTCATAACCTGTAATAAAATTTCACATGGAGATGATGATTGATTTTATTCCACTTTATGGTTAATGGAAAACATTAAGTGGTGCTTTTTTTTTTACATATTTAAACAATGTTAAGAAAATAACTATGTTCTAGAAAATAACTACATTTGCATACAGTTCAAACAGTTGTTTTCTAATCCTTCACGGTCATCCGTGCAGTACTGTAAGACAGACCAATTGAGGTGCATCTCACCTCCCCCCACCCCCTCAAAGTAAAGGCATGGTACTACAGTACTGTAGCGATCTAAAAGTCTAAGACGGTTTCATGATTTGTCTGCTGGTATAAAAATGTACATTTCCTGGTTCCTCACACATGTGCATTGTGAACTAGTGTACAATAGAAAGTCTTCACTGACAATCGTACTTACAGTACTGTAGAAATCCAACGGTAAACAAAAAAAAACCTTATGCGATGCATTTACTTTAATACTTAATCAATTTTAACATTTATAAAATCACTACGTTTTTATTTCGCTATGACTCTTCAAGGGACTGAAACATTTTGTTTATATTTTACGTTTCAAATTATTTCTTTCAACTGTAATCCTGCACGCTCATCACAGCATTATGTACAGGTACACCAAGATGAAACATTTTAGTTGCACCTTCCCCCCCACAAAACCAAGAAAAATAAATTCAACTTGTTACCAACACCTCCCCCAGCTGATCAGGACAGTCACACAGAAAGACACACTACAGTACGTTTGCTTCGGGTCTTGCATGGCTGATAAGAAGACCTGCACTGTTATTTGGCTAGAATGACTTCACAAGGCATATCCATTTTTTTTTTCTCTTGAAGGGATTCATAAATGAGTAATTTGAAGAAACACATTATGTATTGCTTTTTTAGATATATTTAATCAATTTCAACATTGTTCAAATCACAACATTATTATTTAGCAATGAGGTTTCTTTTTTACTGTATAATTGGGCTTTGCAGGTGTAATTTATTCGGGCAAGAATATTTTATCAATTTTTACACCGTCAACCCAGATTTACACAAAGATGAAACAATTTACGGAGTTGCACCCTCCCTCACACCTCCCTCAGTAAACCGAGCAAAAGGTGTTCGGCTCCTTATAAACACCTCCACTCCCCTTGGCCATGGGACCTTAAACAAGAAAGTTAAATTATGTATGAGCCTTTTGTTCTTGGCCGAGAATTTACTTTGCCTGGTTTCACACGCATGTGCATGCCTGAGAAGTCCTGCATACTAAATAGTCTACAATGACTTCACTGCCAAAACGAAATTCAAGTCCAAAAAATACAAATAAAGTCACTTTTTTTTTCTCGAGCAAGTCTTAATAAATGAGGGATTTTAGGGAAACCTTTGTTATGCATTTTATCTCATATTTTATCAATGTTTACATTTGTAAAATAAGTACATTTTTATTTCTCTATGATGTTGCAATTTGCATTATAATTAGATTCCATTAATTTTTGTGTAATTAATTCGGGAAAGAAACCATCTCCCCAAAAAATACTAATGATTTTTTTGGGGGTGGAAATGCTATTCAATACCTTAAACTTTGGGTAGGCTTGGTCTGCTTACAGTATCATAAAGTTTATGGAAATATCACATACTGTACACTCATGGTACAGTCATTATTTTTATTGTATTTTACAATACAAATGATTTCTTTCAACTTTAATCCTCATCACAGCATTATGGACACCAAAATGAAACATTTGGTTAGTTTTGGCTAATCTGGTGTTTAATTCCATGGGGTTTAGCTGAGTCACCTCATCAGGTTAAACAACCTTTTGTCATTGAGAGAGGGGTGGGGGGTAGGACAAACTATTGACTGTTATTATGCACACAGTACAATAGCTTGTACATTCCCCCAACACCTTTCCCCCCCCCCCTTCCAGAAGTGTTGCATCTGTGAAAGGAAAGAAAATGGCTGCAGGATTAGTGAATTGAAGGCTTAGACTGGTTAACACTACTGAAAGCCACACAAAACGAATAAACTACATTATAGCTTGCCGTACATGTAATCTATAATGAATTTTTAAATGAAATAGGTAATACACATGTCTAATACAAATACTATACATACAGTTCTGTATATAATTAAGAATATATAAAGTGGAGAGTAAGCGCAGACATAAAATGGTTAACGTTCAATTACTATTAATAGAAGGCTAACATTTAATCGGGTTATTGTCAGTACCATACTTACCTGTACTATACATACTGTACCTACCTCACTACAGTACAGCACATTATTGTAACTTACTACATGCCAGTGGCATTCCCATTACACTCTAAAAGAACTGGCAAAATGCTGCTAATATCATTTATGTAGTTGTTGCAGTTTTGTACAGTCAGTATGTCGTTCCAGAAACTCATTATTCCTTGTATTAATTCCAACTTTTTGGACGGTTTAACATTTCTAAATGATCCTTCAGATCATGCCATACCAGTTTGATGAGGTTCAAATCTGGTGATCTGGAATGGGAGGGGGGAAAATATGGCGAATTAGTTGGACAGATACAAACAGTTTAAAACAATGAGAAAAAGTTCATGCACACTGGAGCATTTACTCTGGTGGCGTCTTAACCCAGTTGATACTGCTAGCAAGAATATAGGTAGAGAGGCGGTATGTTTAGGGTCTTTGGGGGTCATGTACTAATCTCCGTTAAGTCGTTTTTAGAGCGCAAAGTGCTCTTAGAACGTGATGTTGCGCTGAACACGATGCACTAAGCCACGCAAACTGGCACTTTGCACTCTAAAACTGACTTTTTTCAGGACATTGTTCTAAGTCCAACTTTGCTCGTTCGTTACCCGTTTTGCGTTAAATTCTGCCCTTAAGCGGGATGCACTAAGCTACATAACCTTAGCGTACGCGAAAGTTACGTTCAAAAGAACACGTCAGTTCAAGGTAGATGCAAAAAAAGCTGGACTTTGAAAAATATCTTGCTTTACATTTTTGCATGCGCAACACCCATACAACAGGCCGGCGGGTGTCCCCGGCTGACCCTGCGGGGGTCCCCGAGGGAGGCCGGGGGTCGTGCGAGTGTCCCCGGCTGACCCCGCATAGTCCCAAGGTCCTCGCATAGTCCCGGGGTATCCGCGGGCCTGCGGTACCAATGTTGTGCCTACAAAAATACTAAACATTATTTCTAACTAAATACACCCCCCTAACACATACAGTACAATAATGTGCAAAATAACTATTATCCAGATATGGATAATAGATTATTGGCCCATTATTAAACACTGCATTAGCATACCTAAATAAAGTAAATAAAAACAGTAGCCAGCTAATCCAATGAATACAAGCAGTAACAACATCAACAATGAATTAATGAAACCATTAATCAATGAAACCAATTAATTCCTAAACCAACTCAAAATGAATAGTAACACTAACCAATCAAACCAATGAATTACTACAACATTAATGAATGAAAACATTAAAAGACAAATAAATTCAAACAATATCAGAAATAACCATAAAATGCATTAGCTAACATAATACAACATTAACTACAAACAAACACCAATCGCAAACATTTTATTACCATTAAGCAGGAAACAAAAAACAATCACATCCACATAACAAATTGAAATTAAAAAACCAACAGCAATACCAAGCCACAAATGCCCCCCAAATATTGTCATAATAATGTATTAATCTGAACCCTAAAGTGGTACAGATTAATATATTATCAGTCAATGTGCCTCCCCCAAAAAATCAAGAAACACATCCAATGAAGAAACCTGTAAAAAGAGACATTTACAAACATTCAATATATTACTTACCATTAGAAGCGGTGGCCCTCCGACTCCCGGGGTAACAGGAAGCTCACGTACCTTGAAGGCCTCCAACAGCATCCGATGCCATCCGCCATGAAGATCCAGATCAGGTACCCAAATCTTTTTTTTTTTTTTTTTCTTTCTTTAATCCCCTTCTTCTATCTTCATCTGTCACCATTTCTTGATCTTCTTTATCTTCTATCTTCATCTGTCAATCCAAAAAAAAACCATGGTAATTCCCAACCGATGTTGTCTCGTCGTCTTCTTGGGCTCAAATGAGGCGTCACGGCCTTAAATGGGGCTTGTGACGTCACATTTAGTCTCAAAATGGTTGACAGCCACCTAATTGGCTGTTCAAACCATGTTCCGACTTAAAAAATTTTTTTTACATGACGTCACTTAAAGGGAATGATGCCAGCCAATCAGAATGGCTGTGCTTCATTTTCCTTTAAGATGACTTGACGAAGCCGGCGTCACATGGTATTTCAGCCAATCAGATCGTGGGAACCAATTCCACACTCTGATTGGCTGAAAAACAATGTGACGCGGCCATCTTGGATTTAGTGAAGTCATTTTAAAGGCAAATGAAGCACAGCCATTCTGATTGGCTGGCATCATTCCCTTTAAGTGACGTCATGTAAAAAAAAATTAAAGTTGGAACATGGTTTGAACAGCCAATCAGGTGGCTGTTAACCATTTTGAGGATAAATGTGACGTCACAAGTCCTATTTAAGGCTGTGACACCTCATTTGAGCCCAAGAAGACGACGAGACAACATCGGTTGGGATTTACCATGGGGTTTTTTTGGATTGACAGATGAAGATAGAAGATAAAGAAGATCAAGAAATGGTGACAGATTAAGATAGAAGAAGGTCCAAATAAAAAGGAAAGTTATAAAAAAAAGATAGAAGAAGGTGATTAAAGAAAGAAAAAAGAAGATTTTGGTACCTGATCCGGAACTTCATGGCGGATGGCATCGGATACTGTTGGAGGCCTTTAAGGTACGTGAGCTTCCTGTTACCCCGGGAGTCGGAGGGCCACCGCTTCTAATGGTAAGTAATATATTGAATGTTTGTAAATGTCTCTTTTTACAGGTTTCTTCATTGGATGTGTTTTTTGATTTTTTGGGGGAGGCACATTGACTGGTAATATATTAATCTGTTCCACTTTAGCGTACAGATGAATACATTATTATGACAATATTTGGGGGCATTTGTGGCTTGGTATTGCTGTTGTTTTTTTTAATTTCAATTTCTTATGTGGATGTGATTGTTTTTTTTTTCCTGTTTAATGGTAATTAAATGATTGCGATTGGTGTTCGTTTGTAGTTAATGTTGTATTATGTTAGCTAATGCGTTTTATGGTTATTTCAGATATTGTTTGAATTTATTTCTTTGTCTTTTAATGTTTTCATTCATTAATGTTGTAGTAATTCATTGGTTTGATTGGTTAGTGTTACTATTCATGTTGAGTTGGTTTAGGAATTAATTGGTTTCATTGGTTACTGGTTTAATTAATTCATTGTTGATGTTGTTACTGCTTGTATTCATTGGATTAGCTGGCTACTGTTTTTATTTATTTTATTTAGGTATGCTAATGCAGTGTTTAATAATGGGCAAATAATCTATTATCCATATCTGGATAATAGTAATTTTGCACATTATTGTTCTGTATGTGTTAGGTTGGAGGGGGCGGGGGGTCGTGTATTGATGGTTGTTAAATCTTTTTTTAATATACATGTGTTTCATAGTGTAGATGTGCAGGGGGTCTCCAGAGCTGAACCGCATTGGTTTCAGGTCCGAGGACCCCCTACTTCAGGGGATACAGGCCCCGTTATGGGGTGCCGGTATCCTCTGCACTTTCAAGTGTCCGCGTCACGTGACCGGGACATTGAAATTCTGCAGGGGATACCAGCACCCCATAACGGGACCTGTGTCGCCTGAATTAGGGGGTCCTCGGACCTGAAACCAATGCTGTTCAGCTCCGGAGACCCCCTGCTCATGTACACTATTATTTAAATGTATTTATTTAGTGTACGATCGCCTGTAACAGCCTTGCATGGAGATGGCAAATCTCCATGCAAATGTTACATGCAGCTTTTTTTTCTATCAGCTAGCGTACGTGAAGTTTATGAACGCTAGCAGGGGGCGGGAAAGCAACACGTACGCTGTGGGTTTTTTGAGCACGTACGTTAAAAAATGGGATCAAGGCCTTAGTGAATCGCGTCCCCGGCCTCACGTTTCAACAGATGTGCTTTTTTTGAACATCAGAACGCAAACCCATTGTGCGTAGTGCATAGCCCCCTTTGTCTTGGAAGAACCGGTGACCACCAGATGGGTAATCATGCCAAATGTTTTCAACAATACAAGTACTATTTGCTTTTGGAAAAATACTTTGTCCATGATTCCTGGAACAAGAGAAGAAAAAATTATGTTAAAACTCAACATTATGGTACAGAATACACTACAGTTGTACTGTACAGTGCATAAGGCTACAGCATGTGACTTTCTACATTATTTTACCCTCAAATATTTTGATGCATCCTGGTCCACATATGAAGATCGCACCCCACATATTCATCTTCACTGGGTGCTTGTGACGCGGCTTTAGAGATAGGCGTCCTTTTATGTGGAATGCAAAAGTGGCAAATCTCTCTAGAGCTACAGTTATCTCATCAGAAAAGATGACATCCTGAAAAGTCTCACCACTTTCAATCCATACCCTTGATTGGTCCACTCTTTTAACCTTGTTGCATTCCTCATCCTTGGATATGCACTGTTAAGACAAGGAAGAATTTTACAGCTACAGTAAAACCACCCTTTTACCTACTGTACAACACGTTACCTGTACTGTTCTAACTAAGACACAGTAATTACAGTATCAACCCTGTTCTGCCACTCTGTTCTGTCACTTTGCATACTACAGTATTGCATTATACTATACTTTATTACAGTAAGACACTTACTTGACACGTCCATATTTCCATCCCAATTGGTGTCTCATCACCCTGATGCTGTTCTCAGATGCTGTGATATTGTGACTGTTCTCTAGAACAGTCTTGACTTTTGCTGCACAGCGCTCATCATTAGCCTTGCTGATTTCGTCCACCAGACACTTTGCCATCCTACAGTTGAAAAGGAAAAGAGAAGAATGTGAGCAATAAAAGCAGAAACCGAACATTTTTTTTATATTTTCTTCTCAAAGTACGCAGTACAGTAATTGCTTGAGCCTAAAAGAATTGAAAAGAAAACAAGTAAACAAAAACATGATTTTTGATATGCAAGAAGCTTGTTGAGTAATACTGTAATTTCAGAAAGAAACCAAAAATACTTACTCTGTTGTGACTGGGGGACTCCACTTTACACTTGTCACCTGACCATGGGCATAATAGCCAACAGTGCTTTGTGCTGAATTGAGGCCCGAATTCAGTAACCAGGGTTCGATCTGTAAAATTCTGTGTCCTCTCTTGTACATGTCCTGTATTCTCATGCTAAGATCCTTTTAAATAACTTTTTTGACATAGCTGCTTTAGAAAATAAATCAAGCAGAGAGGAATGTATAGTCGATGTGTATTCGATGTATATTCAATGTGTATTGAATCAACAGAAGTGATGGTGTATTTATAATGTAATGGGTTAAGTACTGTATACGCCCACTTTTAACACCTGCAGCTAGTGTCCATGCCCGACCAAAAATTCAAATAGGGACACAGTGCATAAAAGGTGACACAAACTGCATAGCCTCCCACACGCTGATCTCTATCTGAACGAGCTCTTGAACAGATACTGTATTGTGTATTCTTCCATCTGCTTCCATGGATCAACCCCAATTCTATGGACACAGGAACCTGCTTTCTTCTGCTGTGCTGACCACGAGAAAGTGAAAGTCGGAAGCTTTTTTCAAGTCAAAGCCAAATGTGCCTAGAGAAAAGATTTAGAAGGTTTCCAAAGGCTCTCAAGGCAACGAACCCTGTCCCTTATTATGCGAAGAAGAAAATTGCCAAAATCCTCAAGTATCAACTTGTTTGGACGGCCACCAGAAGTGCCCCTGAACCCGCCGACGCAGAATCGAACGTCCTGGACTTTTCACTGACATCGCCCACCACCACTGATTACAAAACATCCGCCCACTCTGACCCTTTGTCCACCAATGCTTGTCTGGAAACCCCCAGCTAACATGCTTCAGCACCCATCCATGCCGATGCTCGTTTGGAAACACCCAGCTCACCTGCTCCAGCACCCATCCACGCCGATGCTCGTCCTGATGCCCCCAGCTCACCTCCTCCAGCATCCAGCCATGCAGATGTTCGACCGGGTGACACCAGCACTCCTTGCACCAGATCCAGCTTGGTCGCCCACATGCTGGATGTTTTCAGTGGTATTGAAATCACTGACATTTCTACAGAGCAATCCAGGGACCGAATGGAGGTCAATATGGACCACACTGTAGCACATAAACAGTGTTTTTACTATATAAAGTACAGTACTGTACTGTAACTACACAAAGAGCAGTACTACTGTTCAACAGATACAATTGACAATTTTACATACACGCATGGGCAGAAATGTGATGACACGCATATGCGTTTCAACAAGGTTACAAGTTGATATACACACATGCGCAGAAATGTGATGACACGCATGTGCGTTTCAACAAGGTTCCAATTTGACATACACGCATGCGCAGAAATGTGAGGACACACATATGCGTTTCAACAAAGTTCCAATTTAACATAAACGCATATGCGGATTATATATTTTACGTTCGGAAAGAGAGCGAAGTTGTATTTTTGTATTATTTGTTTTAACTTTATAATTCTGTACAAATAAAACATTTAATTCGTTAAAAATATTTTTTGTTGTGTGTGTTCATATTTTAAATCTACTACAGTTCGAGAATTTTTGTATGGCTTAAAGCTATGGAGTCTCAGAGCTTCTTTCCCATGTACTGTACTGTATACAGTATGAACTCATATTTTTAATCTTCAAATTACAATTACACACACTTGAAGTACTGTACGGGAATAAAAGGCAGGTTGAAATGCAATTAGATTTTTTAAGACAACAACCCACGATCGCCCACTTGAGTTTCTCAACAGTATTGCAAACAACGCTAAAATGCAATTTTCTGCACTTGATCAAAATACTAGTAAACTCGCGCTTTAACGCAGGAAAATTTCAAGAAATCTCGAACCAACACAGGGGTGTGCAAAGGAATACAACCCGTGAAATGACCGGATAACGACCGCTGCATCTGTATTGACAATGTCTCTAAAATCTGTCATTTGTTCCTACGTAACATTGCAAAGATACACTTTTCCACTGTTGCTCTACTGCTAAATGTAAATGTTTTCTCCATCTTTTAATATTATGAACATTTATTTATGGTGCAAGTTTATTTGTTCAATTGATCATGTATGAAAAAAAATATTAGTGCACTTGTTAATTCACTGTAAATATCTTCCTGGAGATGTTCAGACACTCATTTCTTTGGAGAGTCTGTCAAGATTTTGCATATCTTGTTCCAAGGTTACTGATTTGTCTTATAGAAAATGTGCTTGTATGTTTTATGTCCAGTGGTTTTTGCCTCTCCTTGAGTATTCTACAATGAGTTCTGCTGTAGATTGCTGATTACAGTCTATCTATGATGACCATCTGCTTTTAGAGATGGCTTATTTTAGTGATAGAACTTTGTTTTGTCAGAAATAAGAAGTTTTCTGTAAAATAAAAAAAGAAATGAACACAGACTTTTGAGTCCTTTTGTCTGGAGGAAACTTGCCATCAGTATTTTACCGTAACTTTCTCGTCTTAATAAATCTTAATAGTTTTATAAGCAACCTCTTCCATAACGTTTTGTGGCAATTTACTGTACTGTATGTTCGGGCTGAATGGTTTAAAAAGAGATATTGGCAAAGGTTAGTTAAGGTCTTCTATTATGGACCTACATGTTGTTGCAAATTAAATGTTAATTTTGGTTGACAGTAAAACATAATGCTCATAATAATAATAATAAAGTCTTATTGGGAACGTTTTCACCTTTTGTTTTAGATGTTTGTCTTTTTGTATATTAAACTTGAAGTTGGATTATGTGGGGGATATGTGTCTCTTCCTTTTTAATACTCTTACGCAACACCCGGCCTGTTCATGCTGTCACGTCCGAACGGTGTTAACAGATTTAAATTCTTAGAAATATATAGTGGCCTATGCACTAAGCGCCGGGGAAAAAAATCGTCAGGCTGTTTAAAGTGCCAGTTTTGACAGTGTTGCTATCTCGGTATGCAGAAAGCCCAGAATACCTGTGATAGTAACATTTGCAAAACTGGCAGGTAGCCGGCGACGTGATGATCGCCTCTCTGAAAAGGGCTCACCCGATTTTTTTTTTCTGCTGCAGACAGAAAGAGCTGCCTCTCCCTGCACAAATCTCGCCAGAGATCAAACATTTTTAATATAAAATGTAATACTAGTGTATTGTAGCAGGGGGTCTCCAGAGCAGAACCTCGTTGATTTGAGGTCCGGCGGCCCCCTGCTTCCTGAGATACAGATCCCATTATGGTGTGCCGGTATCTTCTATGCATTTTATTCCCACGGTCACATGACACGGGACATTAAAAGGCATAGGAGATAACGGCACCCATAACAGAGCCTGTATCTTTGGAAGCAGGGGGTCCCCAGACCTCAAATCAATGAGGTTCTGTTCCGGAGACCCAGTGCTACAATAGACTAGTATTAAAACCCAAAAAGAAAATTGAACAAATTTGTTACCGTAGCCGCTATCGGTTATGGTAATGAAGCTTCTTTAATGTAATTTTTATTATTAGTGTGCAGGAGCAGGGGGACTCCTGAGATGAACCGCATTGATTTCAGCCTTGGGGACCCCCTGCTTCTTGAGTTACAGGACCAGATATGGGGTGCCGGTATCTCCTTTATTATTTAAATCCCCCGGTCACGTGATATGGAGGATTTTAAAATGGCGGCGATACTGGCACCCAATGCCCCCTACCAGGGCCTGTAACCCAGGAAGCAGGGGGTCGCTGAGGCAAAAATCAAAGCGCTTCAGCTCAGGAGACCCCGTGCTCCATCCACCTTGAAGATCCGGAACAGATAACAAACTTCTTCTTTCTTTTATCTTCAATCACCAAGATGGATGGCGTTGAATTGACTTTAATGATGTCGCGGTACGAGAAATTCCAGAAATCGCCAGATTCAGACGGCCAACACTTCTAAAGGTAAGAAAAATATTGAATGTATGTCATTTTATTTTTGCAGGTTTTTTATTGTATTTGTTTCTTTTAATGTTTTTCATTGCCGATTGACTGATAATGTATTAATCTGTGCCCGTTTAGGGTATAGAGAAATACAGTGACAGACAATGCATTTTTTGGCAAATGCTTTTTTTTATTGATATTTTTTCGATTTCTGTTTATTGTTTGTATTAAATTGTTTTGAATTTGGATGGCTTGTTTTTGGTACATTTTAGGATTGGTTAGCGGTTTTAATTATTTATTTGTTTTGTTGGCTACTGGTTGTAATTAATTGTTTTGTTGGCTATTGTTGTAAATTCATTATTTGTTTTGTTGGTTAGTGGTTGTATTTGTTCAATTGTTTGCTTGGATAGTTTATTTAATTGTGTTTAAATGTGTTTAAATGTATCACAAAAAGGTTGATTGGTAACTCATTCAAATATCTTTTCAACGTGTGTTTCTTTGCTGCACTTTTTCATTGAGGAATCTTCCCCTTATTAGTTTACCTTCATGACCAGTGGTCATTCTTACTATTAAAAATGTCTGTACACTGCAGTTTTTGATCATCTTGAACAAGCGGCTCCTGCTGGAAATACGTATGGGGCAGTCCCACTCTCGGAAAGACCATCTCTGCACAGGTACAAAAATAATTGTTACGTTTTCTAAACCCAGAATTCAAGATTAAAATGTTTAAGTCTGGAATATAGTTTAATTTATTTAGACTTTTTTAGAACTAAATTAAAAAATATAAATACATTGATTCCAAAACAGATTTTGTTAAAGCTAAAAACAAACATGCAGGAGCTGATCATTATAATATAAACTTAACACCTATAAAAGGAAAACGTGCAGTAATTGTGCTTATTGATAATAGGCTGTAAATCATATTGAACATAACGAAAAAGCTCAGGCTTAGCCTAAAATTCAACTTATGTCGTCAGAGGCTTGATCAGTACTTCCTGATTGTGTTTTTTCTGACCTAAAATTAGTGATATCTGCATTTAAAACAGTGATGTGAGCTAAACTAGCTGTTAAATGCACTTTGAAAATGTAATCTTCTATTCATTTATGTACACTGTCCTGTGTTTAATAAATCTGTGGCATGAACAAAGCAAGAATCAAAACAGAACCCATTTAAAAAGTGTGAAGACAGCTAACCTTTAAACAGATGGATAATTCCAAACAGCACTGTAAAATTTATAGAGCTTACATTACAGGTCTCTAAACTGCAGTGAATACATGTTTCAGATATCATCTTAAATCACTTTCTCCTTCTTGGTCCTTCAAGTATCCATTGGACACTAATCCTGCTAGTTTAGGAATATCTATGTCATGGACACTAATTCTATATTATCCTATAAAAGTTTGTAATATTCTACTGAATATCTCACACAAGTTAAAATAATTATGAATTGGAGAACGGCATGACCTCCCATGACCTTTCTGCATCACAAATTATGCACTTGTCTTTTCGTTTAAAATTCCTTCTCCTTTCAGTTGTTTGGCTAAGCTAATGGCCAGCATGGTAAATGTATACAATAGGCAAGCAATGACACCAAGCAAAGCAAAAATCGTGCTAGATTGTGTGTGTGTGTGTGTGTGTGTGTGTGTGTGTGTGTGTGTGTGTGTGTGTGTGTGTGTGTGTGTGTGTGTGTGTGTGTGTGTGTGTGTGTGTGTGTGTGTGTGTGTGTGTGTGTGTGTGTGTGTGTGTGTGTGTGTGTGTGTGTGTGTGTGTGTTTTAAATGCACTCACTATACACAATAGAAAGCAGTGAAAATAACTTTGCTGTAAAAAATGAGTGTCCAAATAGAAAAAGGGTAAAGTTTCAATTAGTACTTATCCAGCAGAGTATTTTTGCAGAGAAAGTAAGTACTTCAAGAAGGATCTTATATGGAGATACTGCAACTTTAGTGGACGACGACCAGGTCCAAAGTGTGCAAAGATACAGTAACCAGCTTATCTGTGTGGGGTTGTAGATTGTCCTGCACAGTACATCAATGGTAGGGTCTCTACTTCCCTCTATTGTTGTCTCCATAGGAGAGGTGAGCAGCAGCTGAGACTCCAGCGTTTTTATATAAACAAATGTCTTGTAATCTCAGAGGGCTGTGTCTCAATATTACACAGGGTGGGTGTGTTGCCATGCAGCTGGAAGACTTAAAGGTATCAGGTAACAAGAGTTGAGATGCTAGAGCTGAGAACTTTTGTGAAACTGCATCTGAACTCTTGAGACCTGATGCCGTTAAGTCCTCCAGCATGCAGGCATGGTAACACACCCACCTTTTGTAACATAGAGACACAGCCCTCTGAGAATACAAGACTCCTGTTTAAAAAAAATAAAAGCTGGAGTATCAGCTGCTGCTCACCTTTCTTACAGAGACAACTACAGAGGGCAGCAGAAACCCTACCATTGATGTACTGTGCAGGATGATCTACAAACCCACACCGAGAAGCTAGTTACTGTATATTTATAATGTACACCAAAACCAGTGCAAAAAACAGTACCATATTTATCAAAGAAAGGAATCTCATTTTAAACAGTTTGAGATTTGTAACAGCTTACCAATTTCCAGAAAGACACAAAATAGAGGATGTTCAAAGAAGAGCTACAAAAATATTAAAGAAACCAAATTATATGATAAAATATGAGGTTTAAAAAAAATGGTTCTCACCTGCTCTCAATTTTTATATGTTTATGTAGCCCTCCTTCCCCCTGACTAAAGGGACCACCGGTACTGCCATTAACTGTCTGGCTGTCAGAATGCCTGAGCCTCTGCCTCTGAGAGCCTTTGGTATCACTTGTTTGCCTTGGTGCAGCGCCTCCACCTGTGAGGGATCCCAGCGCAGTGGGATAATCCCCGCACAGGAACGAATACCAAAGATGAACACACCACAAGTATGAAATAATGGGTTTTACTGAACACATGTATGTCTTATTCCTATACCACACAGTATACAGCACTCCCAACCCCAAAACACCACCTGAGTGTCCCCACAGTTCAAAGGGTGCTTGGCATCAATACCCTGATGTCCTTTTACCCAATGTCAAGCCCCACCCAAAAGTTTTTATGGCAGCGCTATACATGAACCGTTGGTGCACTTTAGTTGAGGTACCTGCTGGGTACTCCAGTACTAGCAATAGGGATCATGGTGATCCTGCTACGTCTTCGTCCGCGAAGGCGTCTGCCTCTGCATGGGGTGAACTCCGGTAGGAGGGTCTTACCTTTGAGAGTCTCTTTAATGTAGGTGGTCTGGTCCAAGACCATTGGCCGCAATTCACTGCATAGCGTCTTCGCTGATGCCTATCCTCACTACTAGCAGCTACTGGGGAAATGTCCCTGACTATGGGTTTTCCCTGTAGCAACCACCTGTATTTTCCCTGTATTTGCGAGTGGGGCCTATCTTGGACCTACTGTAAGGGGTAATATGGCCTAGTCTGGGTGCCACTGACACCCAGACCGTGCTTTCTCCTTCTCTGTCCTGGCTCCAACTGTCAGCGTGAGTTAAGCACGCCAAATGTATCCAACGTCACCTCAGAGGATCAGAGTCGCCCTATTGGCTGACTACCTGCATGTGATCTCAGAATGCAGTGCACTATGGTACTTGTAGTTCCGCTGCGGATCATGATCTAATATGGCCGTCGCTGCTTGCAATCTCCTGCGCATGCGCACCTCCTTAACATGGCGGCCGCACTACTGCGCATGCGCATGGCCCCTTTAACATGGCGGTACCTTTACTGGCATCGGCTCCAGAGCTCCCGGTGACCCGATCACCTCTCTACTGCTTTCGGCTGCTGTCTCTGCTCCCAGCGGGCCCTTATGCCATTCCGACAGCACCCGCCCACACCACTAAGCAGCCACAGCGCTCCGAACCGCAGGCAAGGGGACAGAGAGGGGGAACACCTGGACTCATTTTATGTATCAAACAGATATTTACCAGATACCTCAGGTCTGGCAGCCTGAAAAAGCTAGCTCAGTATAAAGTAGAATTACACTTCAGTGGTAGATCATAAGTTGAACTTTGAGTTTGCTGATACAAATAATAGAAGAGCTGGTTTTTGGAAGGTACCACAGATGCTTTTGCAAAGGGCCCCTTGCTTTCATGGGCTCTGTGCTCAAGCACAGATTCCTCTGACTCAATAGAGGGTTTTTGTTCTTTAGATGAGAAGGGGTGAATCAGAAAAGGTGAAGACCAGGACATATAAAGATAGGATCAGAGGTGGAATAGGTCAGAAGCGAGGAGATGAGCAGACAGACTAGAGGTACTGAAAGGGCGAGACGTAATGAGAAAAGAGAGGTAGAGAGAGACAGAAAAGAAAAGCCAGACATGGCAACACAGAGACAGAGAGAGATGGAGACTGAAGCATGGGGGGCCCAGAGAGAGAGACAGACATGGGGGGCCCAGAGAGAGAGACAGACATGGGAGGCACACAGAGAGAGATAGACATAGGGGGAACAGAGAGAGAGAAAGACATGGGGTGCAGAGGGAGGGACAAACATGGGGGGTACATAGGGAGGGCAGACATAGGGGCACATACGGAGGGACAGACATCGGTGCACAGAATGAGAGACAGACATGAGGGGAACAGAGGGAGTAGAAAAAACATGGGAGACACAAGGAGAGATAGATTTGGAGGCACAGAGAGGAGAGACCACCACCAGTTTTATCACAGAGAACAACTGTATTAACCTGTATGGTATGTTGTGTGTGCATACGGTATACATACAATTATATTTTTGTAGGGAAAAAGGTTTGGAAACTTTAAGCAAATACAAATTTATTTATATTTAATATACAAGAAAAAATTATAAAGAAATATGGTAGAAAAAACACTTATCTACTCCCATTCCAAATTATTCTATAATCAAAGTTTATTTTTAATCACTAAAAAAATACTCCAAGAATCCCCTCAGTTTTACTTATATGTGCTTGGGTATGTGTGTGAATGTAAATTCACGTTTGTTGGGGTATACCTAAAAAAAAGACTGCTTATCAAAAGATAAACACCCTGATTATGGTATCTCCTGCCTATGGTAACAGAGGTATGTCTTTGGACTTGGGTAAAATAAAACAGGATAGGACGTAGAAATGCTCACTTGTCCTGGTATTTTGGCTTCAACGCAAAACATTTTTTGGGTAGATTGGTAGTTTGTATTTGTTTTGTATTATAGCAGACAATAAAATAAACAAATTATATATATATATATATATATATATATATATATATATATATATATATATATATATATATATATATATATATATATATATATATATTTGTGTGTGAAAAAGAAAGTACACCTTCTTTGAATTCTATGGTTTTACATATCAGGGCATAATAACAATCATCTGTTCTTAGCAGGTCTTAAAATTAGGTAAATACAACCTCAGATGAACAACAACACATGACATATTACACAGTGTCATGATTTATTTAACAAAAATAAAGCCAAAATGGAGAAGCCATGTGTGAAAAACTAAGTATACCTTATGATTCAATAGCTTGTAGAACCACCTTTAGCAGCAATAACTTGAAGTAATCATTTTCTGTATGACTTTCAGTCTCTCACATCGTTGTGGAGGAATTTTGGCCCACTCTTCTTTACAACGTTGCTTCAGTTCATTGAGGTTTGTGGGCATTTGTTTATGCACAGCTCTCTTAAGGTCCTGCTACAGCATTTCAATCGGGTTGAAGTCTGGACTTTGACTGGGCCATTGCCACACCTTGATTCTTTTCTTTTTCAGCCATTCTTTTGTATATTTGCTGGTGTGCTTGGGATCATTGTCCTGTTGCAGGACCCAATTTCGGCCAAGCTTTAGCTGTCGGACAGATGGCCTCACAGTTGATTCTAGAATACTTTGGTATACAGAGGAGTTCATGGTCGACTCAATGACTGCAAGGTTCCCAGGTCCGGTGACGGCAAAACAAGCCCAAATCATCACCCCTCCATCACCGTGCTTGACAGTTGGTATGAGGTGTTTTTGCAGATATGCTGTGTTTGGTTTTCGCAAACGTTGCGCTGTGCATTATGGCCAAACATCTCCACTTTGGTTTTGTCTGTCCAAAGGACATTGTTCCAGAAGTCTTGTGGTTTGTTCAGATGCAACTTTGCAAACCTAAGTCGTGCTGCCATGTTCATTTTAGAGAGAAGAGGCTTTCTCCTGGCAACCCTTCCAAACAAACCATAATTGTTCAGTCTTTTTCTAATTGTACTGTCACTAACTTTAACATTTAACATGCTAACTGAGGCCTGTAGAGTCTGAGATGTAACGCTTGTTTTTTTTTGCAATTTTTGCAATCATGACACAAGTGTAATATGTCATGTGAGGTTGTATTTACCTAATTTTAAGACCTGCTAAGGAACCTGCTAAGGAACAGATGATTGTTATTATGTCTGATATGTAAAACCATAGAATTCAAAAAGAGTGTACTTTCTTTTTACACAACTGTGTATGTGTATGTGTATATATATATATATATATATACCATAATATTGAGTTAAGTTATGGTGAGTAAAAAAAGTGACAAAAACCCTCCACAGGAAAGCAAATATGCAAATACAACTGTATGCTCATTTGCATGTCTTAGGCAGGTCTGCAACCCCACCTTTCCCCATTATCACCCAGCATACAGCACTTCCACTGCAGCAAGGGATTCTGGGAAATGACATGCAAATGAGCACAAGTGTCACTTTTTGCCTCAAAAACCATTTTTAACATGGTTCCCTATAGGCTTAAGCTTGCTGCATGGTCACAGCTTTGAGCACAGCCAGGGTTAAGCTGCATACCCAGAAAACCACCCACAGACAGCTGTTTCGACCTTAATGGGTCTCATCAGTGTGGGGCTGATTTAACTGGGTATGCAAAGAGACTATGGGATAGGCTATACCATAATACTGAGTTAAGTTATGGTGAGTAAAAAAAGTGACAAAAACCCTCCACAGAAAAGCAAATACCCTGGCTGTGCTCAAAGCTGTGACCATGCAGCAAGCTTAAGCCTATAGGGAACCATGTTAAAAATGGTTTTTGAGGCAAAAAGTGACACTGTGTGCTCATTTGCATGTAATTTCCCAGAATCCCTTGCTGCAGTGGAAGTGCTGTATGCTGGGTGATAATGGGGAAAGGTGGGGTTGCAGACCTGCCTAAGACATGCAAATGAGCATACAGTTGTATTTGCATATATATATATACACATATATATATATATATATATATATATAATCAAAAAATAAATAGATGATACCGTTCTGTGGCTAACGAAATGTTTTTATTTGTGCGAGCTTTCGAGATACACTGATCTCTTCTTCCGGCGATGTTACAATGAATCGAATATTGAAGCTCGGCTAACACGGTACTGATACCTCTACGTGTATGTATATGTGTGTATATATATATATATATATATATATTGTGACAGAAACCAGGGGATGGTAATAAATTCCGTATATAGGGCTCCCAGGATACTAGACAGTTTCTATCCTGTTTGGCCTGGGAGTGCAGCCTTATAATACATACACTCCATCCCACAGTTTGGCAAGCGCTGGAACTGAGGGATGAGAGATCCAGACCAGAGTTTGTCTGCTGCCTGATTTCTGTCACCTGTCATGCTAATTAGGAATCAGGTATGTAAGACTGATTTCCTGTTTGCTCTGGTCTCTCCACAAGAGCCAGGAGGCTGGAAGGCTGCTGAACTACAGAGGGGAGAAGCCTCTTCCCCAAACAGGTTCAATCTTTCTGTTCATTTGTGTAAGACTGCAAAAGTACCTTGTTTTGTTGTTGGGAGTGGAAAAGCCACTTCCAACCCTGAGTCAGGGATATCTAAGTTAAGTTATCGCTCAGGTGAGCAGCTTTTGTTTTGATCTGTTTTCTGTTGTATGCACTGTGGCAGTCTCAGTGCCTGGGACTGAATAAACCAGGCATAGCCTGTTTAAAGGAACAGTACGTGACGCCTCATCATTTAACCTACCCTAAAAGACCGTGTTCTAAACAGTCCCGGACAAACGACGGAGC
The DNA here is from genome assembly GCF_040206685.1 of Ascaphus truei. Taxonomy (NCBI): domain Eukaryota; kingdom Metazoa; phylum Chordata; class Amphibia; order Anura; family Ascaphidae; genus Ascaphus; species Ascaphus truei. The sequence goes on along the minus strand of NC_134484.1, from coordinate 162,683,512 downwards.
CCCGGAGTAAGCCGTTTGTCACATATGGTGGAGAATGCGGGCAGAACACTAGGGGGTCTGCGGGTTGAAGAACTTTGAAAGAAAAAAAAAAAAAAAAAAAAAAAAAGTTTTTTTCATCCTCTGCAAACAAGATGGAAGACGTGGTGGGTGCGCTGGTACGCAATGTCGCTGCCCAGAAAGACGTGAATGAAACCCAGCAACAGCTGTTAATAGCCCAGCAAGAAACTAATGCAAACCAGCAGCAGACGAATGCAGCCCAGCAACAGCTGCTAATAGCCCAGCAAGAGATTAATGCAAACCAGCAACAGGCGAATGCAAACCAGCAACAGACGAATGAAGCCCTGCAAAACGCGAATGCAAACCAGCAAGAGACAAACCGCTTGCTGAGAGAGGAGCAACAGCGGTTCGCTCAGGGCTTACAGCAGGAACTCGAGATCCTGAGGGGGACTATCAGTAACCTTCCACTGCAGCGGCAGCCCCAGTTCCGAAAATGACCAGGGCAAGCCACTACCTTCAGAAGATGGGACCCTCGGATGATGTGGAAGCCTATCTTCTCACGTTTGAACGCACGGCACAGAGAGAGGGATGGCCAGAAGCTGAGTGGGCTGGTCTAATCGCACCCTTCCTAAGCGGCGAACCCCAGAAGGCTTACTTTGATCTAGAGCCAGCCGAAGCAAACGTCTATGCAAAATTGAAGTTCGAGATCCTCGCCCGCCTCGGCGTAACCACGGCTGTTCGCGCCCAAAGGTTTCACGCATGGTCCTTCACGATGGATAAAGCCACCCGAAGCCAGATGTATGACCTCATCCACCTCGCCCGGAAGTGGCTACAACCCGAGATCAACTCAGCCAGCCACATCGTGGAACGGTTGGTCATGGTCCAGTTCTTGAGGAAACTTCCCTCTGCCTTACGCCGTTGGGTCAGTCGGAGTGACCCCCACAATGCGGATGAGCTTGTGGCCCTCGTAGAAAGGTACAATGCAGCAGAAGAGCACCCGCAACCCACAGTCGTGGAGCAACCCCACTACCCGAGGTTCCAGGACTCTTCCAGAGACGGTAAAAGGGTACCGGGGTTAAGGGGCGCTGAAGAGCGGCGACCCCCTTCACGCAGCACAAGCAACAGTGGTTCGCACACTAAGGGCAATAGCCAACATGGGGAGCCGGGAAAAGGCTCTAAGTGGGACACAGACTATGTACCTAAATGTGTAAATTGTCATGAGAGGGGCCACACAGCAAAAATCTGCCCACTAAATGATGAGCCCATGCAATGCAACAGCGTGGAACCTTATTCGCTGTTGTCCCAATGTATGGGCCCTAGCCCAGAGGACCCCTTGAATAACCATCTGTGGGCATTTGTAAAGGTTAATGGTAAGAGGGTTCGGGCACTTCTTGACTCTGGGAGCATGGTCACACTAGTGTCCGAATACCTCTTGCCCATTAAGAAGAAACAGAGAAACAGTTCACAAAGAGTGGCAATTTGTTGTATACATGGGGATAATCATGAATATTCCACTGTTGATGTTTTTTTTGAAACAGAGTTTGGTTCTTTAGATTTCAAGGTGGGTATTGTACCCAAACTGGCACATGATGTGTTAATAGGGACCGACTTTCCCCATTTTTTAAAAATGTGGTCCCCCGCTCAGAATAGCGCCCAGAGTTCAATAGCGGACCATAACGAAGTATTAGAAGAAACAAATCCTTTCCCTTTTTCAGAAATGGAGGTTGACGAGGGCCCAAATAAGAAGGGGGAAAAGGAGGAGTGCTGTAAAATTCCCTTCCCCATCACTACTTTGGTAGGGAATACCCCAAATCAAGATGTTGAGCAGACACTTACCACCCCAGAACCGGATAAGACCCTCGCTGACCTAGAGGTCAGTCCTGGGAGTTTTAAGAAGGCCCAGTGGGAGGACCCCACATTAGCGGTAGCAAGGGGAAATATACGGGACCAGAATAGTACTCCTGGCCAACCAGATAGGTCACTTGCTTACCCCTACTTCGAGGTAGAGAACGACCTAGTATATCGGGTTGATAAAAGGAAATCAGTTACAACTAAACAATTGTTGGTACCACGGACATTCCGTAACGTAGTATTACACCTCGCACATAGTCATCCATTGGGGGGACACCTAGGGGTGGAAAAGACAAAAGAAAAGGTTCTCCGAAGCTTCTATTGGCCTGGGGTTCTGGCAGAAATTACGAATTATTGTTCCTCATGCCCAGAATGTCAGATCACCGCCCCGTTCAAGGCGTACCGCAGCCCATTGGTACCCCTTCCCATAATAGAGGTACCATTTGACCGGATTGCTATGGATCTAGTAGGACCCCTAATAAAGTCTGCTAGGGGACATCAGCATATATTGGTAATATTAGATTATGCCACCCGATATCCGGAGGCAGTTCCCCTACGTAGCACCTCAGCTAAAAACATAGCAAAAGAGTTAGTAGTTCTGTTTTCCCGGGTCGGGATTCCTAAAGAGATTCTATCTGACCAGGGAACACCATTTATGTCCCAAGTAACGAAAGAGCTATGTAAACTCCTAAAAATCAAGCATCTCAGAACCTCAGTCTATCATCCACAAACAGATGGTTTAGTGGAAAGGTTCAATAAAACCTTAAAGAGCATGTTACGGCGGGCGGTTGATAAAGATGGGAAAAACTGGGATTGTTTGTTACCGTACCTGTTATTTGCCATTAGGGAAGTTCCCCAATCATCCACAGGCTTCTCCCCGTTTGAACTATTGTATGGCCGACACCCAAGGGGTTTACTGGATATAGCCAAAGAGACTTGGGAACACGAGGTTACCCCTTACAGAAGTGTAATAGAGCATGTTGCCCAGATGCAGGACCGCATTGCTGCAGTCCTACCCATAGTGAGGGAACACATGGAGAAAGCTCAAGAAGCACAGTGGAATACATATAATAAGGGTGCTAGGGTCAGAATTTTTTCTCCAGGTGATAGGGTACTAGTTCTGGTTCCCACCGTGGAGAGTAAATTCCTTGCTAAATGGCATGGGCCATATGAGGTCTTGGAAAGAGTGGGAGAAGTAAATTATAAGGTAAGACAGCCAGGTAGGAGGAAACCTGAGCAAATATACCATATAAACCTACTCAAGCCCTGGAAAGATAGAGAAGTCTTGTTAACCCTAGTACCCCCAGGTCCGTCAGAGAATCAAGAAACTGACCCAGAGGTTAGCATAGCTGAAACCCTGTCTGTTCATCAGAAACGAGAGGTTCAGAATTTAGTGAGAAGAAACAAAGAAATCTTCTCTATACGGCCAGGTCGAACTAGCGTAATTGAACATGACCTAGTCTCTGAACCAGGGGTCCGAGTTAACCTTAAACCGTACCGAATCCCAGAGGCCAAAAGAAAGGCTATAAGTTTAGAGGTTAAAAAAATGCTAAAACTAGGTGTAATTGAGGAATCCCAAAGTGGGTGGAACAGCCCTATAGTCTTAGTCCCAAAGCCAGATGGTACAACAAGGTTTTGTAATGACTACCGGAAACTAAACGCGGTGTCAAAATTTGATACTTATCCTATGCCCAGGGTAGATGAACTTGTAGAGAGACTGGGCAAAGCCCGATATCTCACAACCCTAGACCTAACAAAAGGGTACTGGCAGGTTCCCCTCACAGAAAGGGCAAAAGAAAAGACAGCCTTCTCAACCCCAGACGGCCTCTTTCAGTATAAGGTGTTGCCTTTTGGCTTACATGGAGCTCCCGCCACATTCCAAAGAATGATGGATAAAATTTTAAAACCACATGCTCGGTATGCTGCCGCCTACCTTGATGATGTGGTAATCCATAGTGAAGATTGGCAATCCCACCTTCCAAAGGTCCAAGCTGTGCTTGACGCAGTCCGGTCTGCTGGACTAACTGCTAACCCCGCTAAATGCACTATTGGTCTGGAGGAGGCCAAGTATCTGGGATATTCTATTGGCAGAGGTTTACTCAAACCCCAAACACTCAAAGTGGAGGCGATACAAAATTGGCCAAGGCCAGTTACAAAAAAACAAGTAAGGACCTTTTTGGGGTTAATTGGGTACTATAGAAGGTTTATTCCCAATTTTGCAACTAAGGCAACCCCACTAACTGACCTCACAAAAGCAAGAGGACCGCTAATGGTAAAGTGGTCCCCCGAAACCGAACAGGCCTTTAGAAGCCTGAAAGAAGCTCTCTGTGCCCAACCAGTGTTGGTCACACCTGACTTCTCCAAAGAGTTCGTAGTCCAAACCGACGCATCTGAGGTAGGGCTGGGGGCGGTACTCTCCCAGGAGTCTCAAGGTGAGGAGCACCCCATCCTTTATTTAAGTAGGAAACTAAATCCCCAGGAGAAAAATTACTCCATAGTAGAGAAAGAGTGTCTCGCAATAAAGTGGGCTGTAGAGACGCTCAAATACTATCTGTTGGGGAGAAAATTCCGGTTGGTCACAGATCATGCACCTCTTACCTGGATGTGTCAAAACAGGGAAAAGAATGCTAGAGTGACCAGGTGGTTCCTAAGCCTACAACCCTTTAAATTTTCTGTGGAACACAGGTCAGGGCACAAACATGGCAATGCTGACGGGTTGTCAAGGATGCACTCCCTAATATCCATGGTCGCTCATCCCTCGAGGTCTGAGCTGGGGGGGAGGATATGTGACAGAAACCAGGGGATGGTAATAAATTCCGTATATAGGGCTCCCAGGATACTAGACAGTTTCTATCCTGTTTGGCCTGGGAGTGCAGCCTTATAATACATACACTCCATCCCACAGTTTGGCAAGCGCTGGAACTGAGGGATGAGAGATCCAGACCAGAGTTTGTCTGCTGCCTGATTTCTGTCACCTGTCATGCTAATTAGGAATCAGGTATGTAAGACTGATTTCCTGTTTGCTCTGGTCTCTCCACAAGAGCCAGGAGGCTGGAAGGCTGCTGAACTACAGAGGGGAGAAGCCTCTTCCCCAAACAGGTTCAATCTTTCTGTTCATTTGTGTAAGACTGCAAAAGTACCTTGTTTTGTTGTTGGGAGTGGAAAAGCCACTTCCAACCCTGAGTCAGGGATATCTAAGTTAAGTTATCGCTCAGGTGAGCAGCTTTTGTTTTGATCTGTTTTCTGTTGTATGCACTGTGGCAGTCTCAGTGCCTGGGACTGAATAAACCAGGCATAGCCTGTTTAAAGGAACAGTACGTGACGCCTCATCATTTAACCTACCCTAAAAGACCGTGTTCTAAACAGTCCCGGACAAACGACGGAGCCCCGGAGTAAGCCGTTTGTCACAATATACAGTGGTTGACAAATCACCAAAAAATCTACTCGCCACACAAAAAAATCTACTCGCCACCTAGTACCAAACGTGTGCTGCTTGGGCCAATATTTACTCGCCCAGGGGTTAAATCCACTCGCCCGGGGCGAGCAAATGTATAGGTTTGTCGAACACTGTATATATATATATATATATATATATATAAGGACAGGCACTATAAGGCATCTGCCTGGATACCAAGATGGCCAACGGACCAGGTCATATATTACCTCACCTAAGATGGCTGCTGACAGGAAGTCAGCCTCTCTCTTGTCCTCTATTGCCTGCAGCTGCTTCTGGTCTTTAAATCGCAGGCAGTTGCTCTTTATCTTTGCTGGTGCAAAGTTCTCTGTTCCTGCTTGAGCTCTGCATTTGTTCCTGTGATTGCATGCCTGTGTTTTGAACTTCTGCCTGGACCTGACTACCCCTCCATGCCGCCTGCCTCATGCTGTGTATCCTGATCTGTGTGACTGATTGATTTCAAGTGCTGGTTGTATTAAGTGTGGAGTTAAAAACAGAAGGAGTTTGAACAAGGAAGTGGTTAAATAAGGTATAGTATAGTGAAGTACAGTTAATTGTTATTACTTAAAACTCTATAGTTGCAATAATGAGCAGGATAGAGAATGCCACTCAATGCACATCTTGCCACATGTATGTGCACTTGCAGCAGATTTTCCAAGGAGCATACCGTTTTGAGAAGTGTGAGCAGGTGGTCTCTTTAGAGTCAGAGATTGCTGATCTGAAGAAGAAATTTGCAATATTGAGGGACATTGACAATCTTGAAAGGAGTAGGCTTTGGCTGGGACTAGTGGTGTAGATGGTGGCACTTTAATTAAGGAGCAGGTTGATAGCTGGGCAACAGTTAGAAGAGGAAGCAGGGGGAAGAGGAAGAGACAGGCCAGTTCTGAGCTAACCCATTCTAATAGATTTGCTGTATTAAGTGAAGATATGTGGAATGTCAGGGCAGAAATGGCAAGGCAGGGGGAGACTGATTCCTCTAGCAGCCAGGGGAAGAGTTCCTCCAGCACAGAGGGGGCACGGGATACTCCGAGACCAAAAAAGGTTGTGGTGGTAAGAAAGATTGTGGTCCATTATCAGGAAGATAGCTAGGGCAATCTGTTGCCATGACCGTTTGTTGTCTCTCAGGTGCTTGGGTTTGGCACATAGCAGATCGGGTTGACAGATTGTTGGGAGGGGCTGGAACTGACCGGCAGTCTTAGTACTCATTGGCACCAATGACAAGTTTAAAGATAGATGGAGTGTCTTAAAGAATGTTTTCAGGGATCTAAGCCAAAAGCTTATAGCAAGGACCTTGAATTTAGTATTTTCCGAAATACTACCAGTGCCATGCACTGGGACTCCTTGTCTGAGAGGTGGAATCTTTATGCTAGGGACGTTTTGCACCTCAATAAAGAGGGATCTTCTGTGCTGGGAGGGAGGACGTTAAAAAGGTTGGAGGAGATTTTAAACTAGGAAGGAGGGGGGAGTGACAAGAAACAGGTAACAAACTAAAAAGAATTGATGGGGATGGGGAAATACCAAGAGGTCATAGTAAATACAGATAATACTAGAAAAGTCTAAAGACTAAACCCAGTTGGCACAGAAAGGCAGGAGTAGATAAGATAATAGTACAGGCTGAAAAAAACTTAAATGCATGCTTACTAATGCAAGAAGCCTGAAAGATAAAATGGGGGAGCTTGAATTATTAGCTACAAGGGAGCAGTATGATATCATAGGCATTACTGAAACATGGTGGGATGACTGGCCAGTTAATTTAGAGGTGAAGTATGCTTATATGTTAAACCGGATCTAAAACCTATTATAAGGGACGATGATTATGAAGGGAATGAGGAAAATGTAGAGACCTTGTGGATAGAAATTTGCAGTGGAGGTAAAAGTATAAAGAAAATGTTTGTAGGGATATGCTATAAACCACAAAATATCTCTGAGATTGAGGGAGCTAAAATACATTTGCAAATGGAAAAGGCATCAAAACTAGGTCATGTTTGTGTAGCCCCCTATCCCCTGTGTCTAGGGCGACTACGCGTGGTGCGTTACCTGATTGGCTTACAAGAGGTCTGATCCTCCGCTGCAGGTAGCCTGAGGTGTACCTGATATGTATGATGACAGCACCTTCACCTGGGAGGGATCAAAGCGCAATTGGATAACCCTTGCCCAGGAACACACAGTAAAGAAATGATATCACACAGTGATATAACAGATTATCTTTACTGGTAACACAACTAATAACACATAATATACAGGCCTCGTACAGCCATGCTCACACAGTGCCCCACCGTCCAACCACCTCCTTATACAACCTGGTGTGGTTCCCCCAAAGTACTGAGGTGCCCTGGACACCTAACCACCCGGTGTCCACAGGAGCCAAATCCACCCCAAACTGTGTGTAAGCGCAAATGGGGACACTGGTGCCTGAGACACTACCTTACTCTCTCCTGTCCAGCTCCCGACTGGCGTGGTTCTGCTTTGCACCAAACTGTACTCCCTGGGACTCATGAATGCAGCAGCCCTATTGGCTGTACCATGTCTCATGATCGGGCCACCCCAATGGATCCAGGGTGGTGTAGTTCTCCTGCGGAGTACTTCCTAAGATAGCCGCCACTACTGACAAGCCTCTGTGCATGCGTGAGCTTCCTAATGGCCGCTGGGACCTCGGGGCTCTTCTGCGCATGCGCGAGTTGCCTTTGCGCATGTGCGGCAATCCAAGATGGCGACGCCCTGTCCCTCCGTCCGCTGCGGGATACCGGCGAACCGGTCGCCCTCATCTATCGGTCACAACCCCCACCGCAATGCTCCATGCACTGGCGCGCCTCTGCAACCATCCCCCACCCCCAGGGCACAGAGGTAAGGGAAACCAAGGAGCTACATTTGCATAATGGGTGATTTTAATTATCCAGACATAGACTGGGGCAATGAGATAAGCATTACAACAAAAGGAAACAGGTTTTTGGGAGTGCTTAAAGACAATTACATGACCCACATTTTTGAGGAACCAACCAGGAGAGGGGCAATACTGGATTTGGTAATATCAAATAATGTAGAAGTAATAACAAATATTAAAGTCCTGGAACTTTGGGTAACAGTGATAATAATATGGTCTCATTTGAAATAAATGATCAAAACAGATTACTTGGGTTCAACAAAGACTTTAAACTGTAGAAAGACAGATTTTAATAAACTGAGGACTAATCTACAGGAAATACACTGGGATGATGTTTTTGCAGGAAAATGTAGATGATAAATTGATAGTCTTTAAAACTTTGTTTGAAAACGCACTTATCAGTGTATACCCTTGGGTATACACTACCGACACACTTTATTAAAGTGTGGCCGGTACCGCAAGCCGGGATATTTCCCGGCTTGCTTGTGGCTGCCCCTCGGCGTGCCGCGCGTCATAGACGCGCGGTCACGCGTCTTCGGGAGCCTGCGCCCCCTGCACGCGCGTCCAGGGCTCCCTCGGGGAGCCCTGGTGTCCCGCGATCTGTGGGACGGCGGCAGGGGGTTCCGGGGGACCCGGCGGACCCGGTAGCGGTAGGGAGAGCGCCCCGATCGGAGGGCGCTCTTCCGCTGCTTCGGCGCGCGCCCGTCACACTCGGGCGCGCGCCAGGCTACTGCTGCGGCCAAGAACGGGCAAATGCTCGAATAAACTTGGCCGCAGCAGTAAGTATAAAAGAAATAAGTAAAAACCAACGTGGCTAAATAAGCAGGTAAGGCAGTAAATGGAAAAGAAGATGCAGGCGTTTAGATTTTTAATTCAGAAGGGACGGAGACATCATATCAGAATTACAGGTAAACCCCGTTATAACGCGACCCGTTATAACGCAAATCGGTTATAACGCGGGTTTCATGTGGCTCCCGTTTTTTTTTTTCTTAAATTTAAATTTTTTTTTTTTTTTGCACACACTGCTCAGTGCACACACTGCACACTGCACACACGGCTCACTACACACACTGTTCACTGCACACTAATCACTGCTCACACTGCACACACTGCACACACTGCACACACTGCACACACTGCACACACTGCACACACTGCACGCACTCACTCCCACTGCACACTCCCACTCCCACTCCCACTGCACACTCCCACTGCACACACCCACTCCCACTGCATGCACACTCCCACTGCACACGCTCCCACTGCACACGCTCCCACTGCACACGCTCCCACTGCACACGCTCTCACTGCACTCAGCTCTCACTGCACTCAGCTCTCACTGCACTCAGCTCTCACTGCACTCAGCTCTCACTGCACTCAGCTCTCACAATACACTCTCACTGCACTCAGCTCTCACTGCACTCAGCTCTCACAATACACTCTCGCTGCACTCAGCTCTCACAATACACTCTCACTGCACTCAGCTCTCACAATACACTCTCACTGCACTCAGCTCTCACAATACACTCTCACTGCACTCAGCTCTCACAATACACTCTCACTGCACTCAGCTCTCACAATACACTCTCACTGCACTCAGCTCTCACAATACACTCTCACTGCACTCAGCTCTCACAATACACTCTCACTGCACTCAGCTCTCACAATACACTCACATATCAGCAGCCCACCCCCCCTCACATGTCAGCAGCCCACCCCCCCTTACATGTCAGCAGCCCACCCCCCCTCACATGTCAGCAGCCCACCCCCCCTCACATGTCAGCAGCCCACCTCCCCTCACATGTCAGCAGCCCACCCCCCCTCACATGTCAGCAACCAACCCCCCCTCACATGTCAGCAGCCCACCCCCCACAGCCCGTTTTTCACACACACACACACACACACACACACACACACACACACACACACACACACACACACACACACACACACACACACACACCTCCCCCCTACCTTAGATCAGCTCAGCACATCCTCTCTCCCCGATACTAAGCCTAAGCCCTGCCCCCTCATGCTCTGACCTCTCCGGAAGAAAAAAAAACACACGGCTGCCGGGGGCTGGGAGAGGGAGGGGGCTGGGAGGGAGAGGGAGGGGGCTGGGAGGGAGGAGGGATGAATCGCCGCCGTTTTTTTAAACTTTTTTTTAAAAATTGATTTAATTAACTGGCGCCCGGCCTGAGTCATCGCGGGCCCCACAGAGAGGCCAGACGGGCCGCATGTTGTGCAGGCCTCTTCCTTCCTTCCCTCCTCACTCCCTCCCGAACAGGCGCACGGCGGCCATTTTTTTTTTTAATTAGCGCGACCCTGTTACTAACGCGGTTGTCTCGGGGTGGACCCCGAGGACCGCGCTATAACGGGGTTTACCTGTTTAAGGAATGTAACTAAAATTGCAAAAGGGCTATCAGATTAGCAAAAATTGATAATGAAAAAAAGGATTACAATAGAAAGTAAGATCAACCCTAAAAAGTTCTTTAAGTACCTAAATAACAAACAAATCAGAAAAGAATATTTAGGACACTTTCAGTGTAAGATGGGCAGGCAGATTATTGAGATAAGAAAAAAGCAGAGGTATTAATCAAATTCTTTGCCTCTGTGTTTACCAGGGAAGAATCAATTTAATTAGTAGTGCCACAGGAGGAAGCCACAACCTCTATATTAACGGAGGAAGAAGTTCATAGGTGGCTTAATAAAATTTAAGTACATAAGGCACCTGGCCCTGATGGCATATATCCAAGAGTTCTTAAGGAGATAAGTTCAGCAATAGCCAAACCATTACATTTAATTTTCAAGGACTCCATTTCCACAGGCTCAGTACAGCGCAAGGCCTCTGTAACTTTACTTACCTTAACTTTCCAGCGATGCGTCGCCATGGTAAACCAGCATTACATGACCCCGTGGCATCCTTTGACGCCGGAGCCGAGCAGGGGGTGAGAGCAGGCAGGAGGCACAGGGAGAATTGTTTCTGCACCCCTGCTTTACAATAAGGGCAATTAAAATGTGGAATTCATTATCCATGGAGACTGTGATGGCAGATATAATAGATTTGTTCAAAGAAAGGTTGGACATCTTTTTAGAAAGGAAAGGTATACAGGGATATACCAAAGAAGTAAACATGGGAAGGATGTTGATCGAGGGAGTAATATGATTGCCAATTCTTGTAGTCAGGAAGGAATTTATTGTTTCCCTTATGAGATCATTAGATGATATTTCACTGGGGTTTATTGTTTGCCTTCCTCTGGATCAATATACTGTAAGTACAGATATAGGATAAAGTATCTGTCGGCTAAATTTAGCATAGGTTGAACTTGATAGACGCATGTCTTTTTTCAACCTCATCTACTATGCAACAATATGTAACTCCGGAACTGGACCTCACTACCCCTGCCTGCCACCTGCATCGACCCCGGAACCGGACCTAACTACCCCTGCATCCAAGGCCTCTGATCCCAGGCCCGGGTCGGTGTAATACTCCCTACCTCTGCCCTGCGGGTCCGTATCCTATTTGCAGTCAGCAACATTACAGATACACAATATCCAATAATTGTATTTAAAACATGCAGAACGTGTACCCCCAACATACAGTTAATATAAATAAAATGCTCTCAGCTTCATGATCCAGTAAAGAGTCAGTCGGTGGGTGGAATTCAGACAGGACCTCGTGAACTAACTCACAATGGGAGGAAGTGAGGGCAAACCACGTCACAGTATATGTGTATATATTAAATGTGATATGTATTTATATTTAAACACATCCTTCCCTCAACTCCTTATGTCACTGTTTCAAAAGTAGCAGGAAGGTGGCAATGGGTGTTCAGGAAGTTGTATACTGGCATTTCTGCTGGAAGGTTTAACCATACTTTAAAAGCTTTAACAATATACCTGGCTAAAATGAGAAAGGTATTTGTCAACATGAAAATGAGGCTGGCATGGTAAGTAAGGGCTCAACCCCCAAATATTAAACACACCAAAAAGCAATGGCCCTCATTATTCAGAGGCTGGATTGTCTCTGGGCTTGACAGCGTTTAGGAAGAAGGCATGAAGGCAAAGTGTGCTAAGAATCCCATGTGGTAAAATAAAAGCAGGTATTGAAATCTACATCTGGCTATCTTCAACTAACACACTCTCCCCAGTGAAGCATCACTGCATGAACTGGAAGACGAACTTGAAAATAAATCAATTGGATGTTGTTTGGCTTCAGTGAAGTAGAAGAAAATATGAAGGCCTCATTGAGCTGAAAAGCAGGCACCTTTTCTATTACAGAGGTACAGATAATGGAAGAATCAGTGGAGTAGGCTTCATCATTAACAAGAGATGGAGAAACACCATAGTGGAGTACCGTATGAAAAGCTCTTCAGAAAGAGCAGCTAGAATTATCATTCAGTTGACCAAGAGATACATGATTCAAATAATCCAAGTGTATGCTCCAACATCATGTCATGCAGACAATGAAGTGGAAGGCTTCTATCATGTAATACACAACTTAATAAGGAAATTGTCACCTAAAGATCAATATGGGAGATTTCAATGCAAAGATTGGTGCCCATCAGAAAAACGATGCATCAATTGGTAAGTATTGTTACAGTAACAGGAATGAACGTGGGGACAGATTGGTAGAATTTTCAAAATGTTAAAACTTCTACTGTACATTATGAATTCATTCTTCAGGAAAAATACAAATAGAAAATGGACATTGAATGGACCCAATGAAGTCAGGAATTAAATTGACTATATCCTAACTAACAAGAAACACATGATTGAAGAGTGCACAGTCTTTAACCGTTTTGACACAAGGAGTGATCACCAATTGGTTTGCTGCAAATTACATCTGAATGTGAAGATGGAAAGAAGAAAACTGATTAAAAAAAAGACAAAAATAATCAACATCAATAACCTCAAGAATAACCGCAGAGAATATCAACTAGAACTGAAAAATTGCTTCAGCTGCTCAAAGTGCATGGGGGCACTTTAACAAATGATTATGAAGAACTTTTTAAGATTGTATTTGAAAGCGCAGAACAAACTGGAGGAATCGCAAACACAAAACAGGATAGGAAAATATCTGATGAGACAAAAAAATTAATGAGGAAATTAAGCAATCCCAAGATGCAAGAATAAGAATTGAATATGCAGAGCTGTGCAAAACAATCCGCAAACGTAAAACTGAAGATGTAAAAAAATATAACTGTGCTATGGTGAAGAAGACTATTGGAAAGAATATTGAAGAAGACAAAGCAGTGACTTACGGTATGGATGGAAAAAGCAAATAATTGCGCTTAAACAAGACCATGAATAAACAATAAAGCGGTGTGCACTAATCATAAAAAGAGTTGAGGACAGATAGGCAAGAGAAACTAAACCAACTTGAAATAGATGGTAAAATATTACTTTAAATACATTACAGTAAATATTACCCCTTGAATAGACATGGGTCAACTAGTCATGGGTTTTTATAACTACAGTAGGTGACCACAAAGGGCTAGAAAGTGATAAATTTAAGCATTACATTATACTAACTTCCCCCTTTATCTACCTTAGTGGCTAGTAAAGTATTTCCAAGTAATTGGGAAGCCAACCACCCTACCTGGGGTAACTACCTCCATCACCCACCCCCCTAACCCTACTACCCAAACAATCCTCCCCCCTCTATATTAATGGTGAATAGCCCAATTAGCCAAATGTGGCTAATGGTGCTTTTGAGCATGAAAAAAAACTAAAACATTTAAAAAAATGTAAATAATATTAAAAATAATTTTAAATAACATTTAAACCATAAAACCATTGATTGTCACTGTGGCTTACAAGGCCCTCTCTAGTGGGGCACAGATAGCCACATTTTTAATCAATGGTATGCTGTATAAAAAAATGAACAATATTAAAATACATTACTTACCCCCTTGACTAACTTAGGGGCTAGTAAATAAACTTTACTAACCGCTACAGTATTATAGGGGTTAACTCCTCCCACCTGCCCCCGGAAGCCTAGACATCTACCCCAGAGCAACAACCCCCATCACCCACCCCTTACCCCAGACAAAAGTAATGGGCACTAGCCCAATTGTAGCTAATATGGCTTTTGGCCATTGCAACAAAGTATAACAGAAATACATTAAACAATATAGACATTACAATAAATAATAATATAATCAAAACTAAGACTGAATCTGGCCTTGTTGAATTGATATATAAGTATGTTCCTGATGTTGAAACCCTGTGTATAAGACTGAATCTGGCCTTGTTGAATTGATATATAAGTTAGTATGTTTGAATGTAAAAAGTTTTTTTTTTTTTTCCTCCTAACTCTGTGCTGTTAATTGACCAAATGGAACAAGCTGACTGATTGGGGAGGGGGAGGATCATGTGACTGTTTTTTCTGTATAATACTAACACCTTAGCTGCATTGGGCAGGAACTGCATTAGGCAGTGAGGCATTTAAAGTGAGCTTTTTAAGTGATACAGTTAGACTACAGTGTGACTGGGGACTGCATCTACTGCAAACTCTTTTACTCAAGACAACAAACGGTAAGCTATTCAGATCACACTATGATCCCATGCTTGTTAGCCTGCATAGTTTAACCCCCCACCCCTTCACAACTTCTTTCACTGCAGCCTCTCCCAAAACTGAATGCATAAAACACTGAAACCCTGAATTGACCCTAGCATTGCAATGCAGCAAAACACTTGAAAAGGTACAGGCCCACCCCTGCTGTTTAGTCTGCACACACTCACTCTGCTCACAACAGCTCCTTGCAGCACTGCCTACCTCTGGCATCATGAACCTGCTACAGTATGTCTTCTAACTTTTTTCTTTCTCCTGGCCTCATGGAGATGTTACTCCCTCTATCCACTACAAACTCCTCCATCCTGGCCCACACCCAACATCACCATACACCCTGGACTACTCAAAAGCCTTGCACTATCTAATGAATGTTGGTGGAGAACTCTAAAAACCAGCACACCAACCACTGCTCACTCAAATGGCAAACACCACAAATCTACAACTTGCAAACAACTACCCAAATTTCTACTCCTACTATTACTCTCTCTAGCAGGTGATGTTGAAACTAACCCAGGTCCTCCCATTTCAGCTCTGTCCCATGCCCCTGAGAATTCCACCTTTAAATTCCAAAAAGGGCTATCTGTCGCCCATATAAACATCCGGAGCCTGCTGCCCAAACTGGATGAACTAAGGGCATGGTGCCTTATGCATAAACCCAAAGCCATCGTTCTTACAGAAACATGGCTATCCTCTAAAACCCCTGATGCAAATATCGCCATTCAGGGATACTCCATTTTTAGGAGAGATAGGTCAAAGAGAGGAGGAGGGGTGTTATTTTATATTGTAGACACCTTACAATTTACACTGTTACATTGCCCACCAAGTCCACCCTCTTTTGAAACTCTAGTTGGCAAAATCTTCCTCCCCTTTTCTAAGCCCATCTTGCTTGCTGGCATCTACCGCCCCCCTAAAGCCCCTCTACAATCCTTCACTGATATCACCCAATTTCTTGCCCCCATTTCCTCTCTGAATGAGAAGAGTGAGCTGCTAGTTCTAGGGGATTTCAACTTCAATTGGCTTGACCCTAAAAACCACAAAATCCAGATACAACTCAAGTCACTTAACCTATCGCAACTCATTTCCCAACCCACACGAATAAACCTGAAGTCGCATAACCATTCCTTGCTAGACTGGATTCTCTCCTCAAACCCCAGCAGAATCCAATCCTCTGGCATCCTTCCTGATATTTTCAGTGACCATGCAATAGTGTACTGTGTAAGGAAAATTAAACCGCCCCATTCAAGCCCTAAAGTTCTCCTCACTAGAACATTTAAAAACTTTAACCCACAACAGTTTCTGGATGACCTTACCAACTGCCCATGGCACAGAATCGATTTAATTCCCGACCCTGATTCTGCGCTCGACTATTTCCAATCCGAGTTCTTAAAACTCTGTGATACCCATGCTCCACTACGCAAAATAAGGGTACGGGGGGCCCACCTTCCGTGGGTTACACCTGACTTTATAGCACTCTACCAGTTCAGGGATGCCTTGTGGAAAAGCTACAAAGTAACTGGCACTACCAAGGATCTCAATCACTACAGATGCCTGCGGAACGTGTGCACAAGGCAAACAAGGTATGCAAAAGCACAATATTACTCTGACAATCTCCACCAAAATACATCAAACCCAGCTAACTTCTGGAAGGTTATCAACAATATATTCCAGCCTCCTAACCATCAACAACCAAGTAATATCACTAAGGGGGATATTACTCTGACAAACCCCACTGACATTGCAAATGCATTCAATGATTACTTTGTGGGGTGTGCCACTAACTTATTAGCGAAACGCAGCACAACCCCCAAACCTGAATCTCATCCTGGGAGTACCCCTATAGTCCCACCCCCTCCCAACACTGCCCACAATTTTCAATTTAGCCCAGTATCTGAAGAGGAGATTACACAAGCGCTCCTCAAACTAAAACTAAGCAGCCAATGTGGACCCGACTTACTACAATCTAGGTTCCTACGACTTGGTGCCCCAGCCATTGCCAAACCAATTGCGTCCATAGTCAACTCTATCCTGTCTGCAGGCCATATCCCTAAGACCTGGAAAACTGCCAGAGTTGTCCCAATCTTCAAAAGTGGGGACAAAAACACTGTCTCAAACTACAGGCCAATCTCACTTCTCCCAATTCTATCCAAAGTTATGCAAAAATGTGTCCACTCCCAATTAAGCGATTTCTACACCAAGACAAATTTCCCTAGCCAATTCCAGTCTGGGTTTCGTCCCAAACACTCCACCGTAACTACCCTCTTAAAAGTTTGCAATGAAATCCAGTGTGGAATGGAACGGGGACAACTCACTGGTGCAGTATTCCTAGATTTTGCAAAGGCTTTTGACACAGTTGATCATGTTATCCTGCTTAACAAACTCCATAGCTCTGGAGTAGGGAAACATGCTTTAAACTGGTTTCAGTCCTACCTATCAGGAAGATCCCAACATGTGTCCATCTCAGGCTCTAACTCCAACCCCCTGGATATCACCTGTGGTGTCCCGCAAGGCTCTGTTCTGGGGCCCCTACTCTTCTCAGTGTTCATTAATGATCTTCCCACAGCTTGTAAGGAAGCCTCAATACACATGTATGCAGATGACACAATCCTGTATGCACACAGCCATAGCCTCTCTGACCTTCAACACATACTTCAGTCTGACTTTTTGAGACTCGAAAACTGGATTTCCCAAAACAAACTGTTTTTAAACACTGACAAGACTGTAACAATGGTATTTGGGACCAAGACTAAATTTGTAAAGCTTCCAGTGACTGAGCTCCTGATTAGAACCAATGCTAAAACCACCCTAACACCTGTCACTAGTTTTAAATACCTGGGCTTATGGTTTTACTCCCACTTAACATTCGGGATGCACATTGATACCCTGACAACCAAGACCTATGCCAAACTAGGGGTACTTTACAGGAACAAATCCTCCCTAAGTCTCCTGGTCAGAAAGCGTATTGCACAGCAGATGCTAATGCCAATTATTGACTATGGAGACATAGTATATGGCTCGGCTCCGCAAACCCACCTTAGCAAACTTGACACCCTCTACAATTCAATTTGTCGTTTTATTCTCCAATGCAACTACAACACACATCACTGCGAAATGCTCAAAGAACTAGATTGGTCATCACTAGAGTCAAGGCGCAAAGTTCACCTTTCCTGTCTCACCCTCAAATACTTTCTGGGCAAGCTACCCAGCTACCTCAACAAGCTCCTCACCCCTACCACATGCAGTACCTATCACCTGAGATCAGACTCCAAAAGACTATTCATGGTCCCAAGACTCAAAAAAGTATCCGGACGTTCCTCCTTCTCCTTCCGTGCACCCCAAAACTGGAACAACCTACCAGAGACTCTCATATCCACCACAGCTTAAGTTCTTTCAAATCTAAGGCTGTCTCACACTTTAATCTGGTCTGTAACTGTTTCATACGCTCATAATATATATTTTCTTTAACTGTGCATGCAATGTCTTGTATATAATGTATACCTTGTTCATTTATGTAACTGTATTTGTAACCATGTATTATTTTGTTTTACTCTGTGCCCAGGACATACTTGAAAACGAGAGGTAACTCTCAATGTATTACTTCCTGGTAAAATATTTTAAAAATAAATAAATAAATAAGCAATTAAATCTATTGATTGTCACTGTATCTACCTACTATAGACCCTAAATGGGGGTTTAGATAGCCACATTTGCAATCAATGTAGACTGCTAATAATTAAATGTGTTACTTACCTCAGCCGGGATGAAGGTTGTCCTGCTCATCATAGGGTCCAAAGATGTAGGTGAAAATGGAGCAAAGCCAGAAAATTGCCAAAGTGAGCCAAAAGGTAAAAAAATCCTTGATCAAGTGGTCAGGCACAAAACGCCTCTATCCATCATGTTGCTGAGCTTGCATTATATTGATTTATATACCTGAGTTGCCCTGGATATTTTTTTTCTCTTTTTGGCTCACTTTGGCAGTTTTCTGGCTGTGCTCAGTTTCTACCTACATCTCTGGATCTTTAAAACTTTGGACTGCACGTCCTGGATGTACTGGACTGTCCCTTCAGCTGGAAGGTAATGGGCAGCGTCCTCTATATTACCTTGCTGTTTAGTTTGGGTAGTTATTAATGTGTCTCATGCTGTAGTTATCAGGTAGACACCACTAGACATATCTCTCTCTCTGGCTTACATATTATATTTGCAACATTGGACATTCCTTAC
The DNA here is from genome assembly GCF_040206685.1 of Ascaphus truei. Classification (NCBI taxonomy): domain Eukaryota; kingdom Metazoa; phylum Chordata; class Amphibia; order Anura; family Ascaphidae; genus Ascaphus; species Ascaphus truei. Next base: position 162,664,534 of record NC_134484.1, on the reverse strand, counting down.
AGTACCCGGATATCTATGATAGACTATATATATGAAAAGGGACACGTTTGTTAATAGAGCCACATGTGGTTTTGAGCATCATCTAAATCAATATTTTCATCATCAGGGTCACCTGAAATAGAAATCCAATAAAGGATCTACGCTTAACCAAAAACAAAACAAAATCCAAGCCTGATGGCCAATAAAAATTAAAAAACATGAAAAGAATCCAACCCCAATATCAAAATAAAAAATAGAAAAACAGAAAAGCAGTCAAAAATAGTCCCAGGCGGATGGCACAAATATAAACAATTACAGAAAATCAGGGAAATTAAATCCAGGTCCGATGGCCTTTATTCAATCTAATGCTATCCTGGGTGGTCAGTTTATCCTTAACTTACTATGAATCCCTGGAGACTCTGTTGCTTGAAGAGTATTTCTTCTTTTCTTCCTTTCTTTAAATATGTCTTCTTTCTTTTCTTCTTTCTTTTATTCTTTCTTCGGGTAGGATTTGGCTCTTGGTGTTCTGGCCTTATATAATGCCTTTGACATCAAATAAGTCACATGGTACATCAACCTATGAGATTGGTTCATGTACCAAATGACTTCTCAGGCAAAAGTGAAGGAATCCCATGGTACATGAACCAACCTGATTGGTTGAGGTACCATGTGATTCCTTCCATTTTTTGTGCTGAGTTGTCATCTCAAAGTAGTAATAGGGTTTAGTCTTACCACACTCCATTTTGTTGAAAATAATTAGTAGAACAGATGAAGTCCTATGTTCGGTCGCTCTCGCCTTGCAGGTCCCGTACGACATCCCTACCGCAACGTGTGCATTAAAACTTTGTGCGCAGTTTGCCTGTAATTTGAAAAACACCTAAATGGGTGAAATGGTGGACATCTTACACAGCTCTAGATGACAATGTGTGTCATGAAAAAAAGCATTGGTGCCTCAGAGAGGGGAGTCCATATTAGCGTAGATACCTCTATGTGATGACAACGCTAAGCAGCTGAGTCATTGTCTGCATGGTCGTAGACACTCTCAGCTGCATAATAATACCTGAACTGCTAGTGTAAAGCCCCCAGGACCTGGTAAGAGCACACACTTATAAGCATTGATATATAACAATTCTATAGCAGAACTCCAGTGTAGAGCCCCAGAAGACCCGGTATGAATTAACACTGTGTAACAGGCATTTGTACCCGTAATCACAGGTTAAGTGTAGTGATTATGCAATCTATATGAACCTAGCTGTATATTAGTCTGCACCGTTTTTTTGGAACAGGCATGGACTCTTAGCAGGAGATTGCATTTGTCAGCCTTTCTAGTGTGCGAGAGGTTAACTCCTCTGTGTAGGCAATCTGCAGGTGCACCTAATTTAGGCTGAACTGATTGCAATAGGGTTTAAAAGTCAGTCAACAAGCTGACAGAAAAGAGACTTTCCCAACAGGAAGGATGCTGGTTGGAGGAACTTGCGTTGAGGAAACAGAGCTGCCCCTCATACAAGTATCAAGAGGAATTACCTAGAGACTCTTGGGATGGATTTCCCAACACCTTAAGATTAGGACTTTATATTGTGTAGGTTATATTGTGTGATGTTTAAAACTGGAAGTTAGCCTAGCTACTCAGTCAGTTAGTTAGGGCCATGGCTGTGTAGCTAGCCTCCCTAAAGTGGAGTACAGTAGCTTTACTTTTATACTGTAGTTTGTATTTTTGTCTTAAAGGGACAGCATCTATTTTGTTTGATATGTTGCAGTCCCACTCCGAGGGACAGAAAAAGCAGACAGATAGCTTGAGGACCCTAATATCTTGCTACGTGTCTTCTACAGTATATTACCCAGAAATACCATGTTATAGCGAGTCCCAGACAAAAGTAACACTGTCCCAAAGGACTTTTGTCACATATGATGGAGAATGCAGGCAAACACACTGAAAGGTCTGTGGATTTGAGAATAAACATGAGGGTCCAAAAGTCTGCACAGCAGAAGGACTATGCAAGTAAAGTCTACTCTGCTGTGTTTGACTACCAGCTCTGCTCACAGCATACTGTACACAGGGGAAAGAGGGAAAAGTATTGATGCAATAGCACCTCCTGTGGTCAGTGTGAAGAATACACCTGAAGTGTGTGAGTGATGGATTTAATATGTTTGCCTCATGTGACCATGATCATCTGATGATAAAGAGGAAGATTTTGTCCAGTGAGATGAGCATGCCAGCAGCAAGCAACGTTTTGTGGATTCAAGATAAATACAGAAGTTTTTAACAATCTGTGTACCCACAACTGCTAATGGGTCAGAAACTGCCAAAGTAAAGAAAAAAACAAGAAAGCTTGTAGTTTGCTTACACAAGAAGCCGTAGAAATGTGTAAAGATGCCCCTGTGATGTAAGAAAGAAACCAAGATGTTCTGAAGCCCAAATTGACTGGCGAATTCATCCCAGGAATGGCAGAATCTTCCGAGGCTTCACAGAAGCAGTGGCTGGGCCAGAGCCACCACACAGCCCCTGAGGTAGCAGAGGGTTTAATGCAGAAGTTGTATACCCAGAAGGTGCATTTATCTTGTTCTGGCAATACCAGGAAAATGGATCAGGAACCAAAGAGCAAGGATTTCTTGAGCCGTGCTGAAAATGCGCTGCAACCTGCCAGACCTGAATGTGATCTCCTCCATGAATGATTGAGTAACGAGCAAAAAGCAAAGGTCAAATTATAGAGGTGTTTGTTCGCAGCATACCGTGAGAGTGCAACTTGGGAGATAAGAGAGCATTCCTTGCGTTGTGAGTTTGATGACGCCATGGCTAATCTTGAGACAATAAACGCTACTATAATCGCTACAGAGATGAAGCATTGTCACTCTGACAAAATGATTGTTAACCTGAAACAGAAGTATGAGGAAGCCCAAACAGAGACTGGAGTATCTTAGAAGAAAGTTCGTAGTCATAGCACACAGCTGGAAGTCTCTCAGATGGAGGTCAACAATCTCAATCCAGAGGTGTGTAAACAGAAGAATGCCCATGAAAGGTCCTGAGTGTTTTAGAGACTGTAAAAAGCGATAACAGAAGTCTGGCAGAAGACGTTTCAGATTTGACTGACCAGTCAGTGAAAGAAATAAGAAGCTTCACAAAGTACTGTAGAACAAGAAAAATCAGAGACTGCTTTGAAGCATGAAGAGTACAAATCCCATGTCTTCAAGAGGTACTTCCTCAAATCAGACCAGAGCAGGCTCTGAGAGAAGAAGGAAAGTGGTCTTACCCTACAGAAATATTACAGAGCTTGTGTACAAGGAAGAAACGATTGATAAAGCTATCTACATTAATGCTCTGCAATTGTAGCAATTCAGGCTGCCTATAGAGGGATGAAAGCTTATCAGCTTTATCGCCCGAATAAAGCAGCCTGCATTCTTCAGTCAGTTTGGAGAATGAAATGACAAAGGAAGAAGTATGAACAATTGAAGCAATATGTAATTTCACTCCAGTCAAATTTTAAAATGTATCAGCAACAAAGATGTGATGAAGCTGCTTGTGTGATTCAGTCTGGATATAGATCTTACAATAGGTCACAACAAAGCAAATTGTGGGTTCCTATAAACCCATCTGCAATGTAGTCTCAGTGCTACAATCTGCTTTCCATATAATGAAGGAAAAAAGAACAAAGGGGTAATTGCCCCAAAGGGGAAAACAAAAATGGCTGGTAGAAGTGAAAACCACCTTGAGAAAAGACTTTGCACTATGGAGAACCAAGAAGGTTCAGAGTTAGAATGCCCAAAGATTGGAAAGGTGAAATGACATATAGTATTACAAAGCCAATCTTTAACGCTTCCAAAGAAACGGTCCGACTATGTGAAAGATACAGAAAACATTAAAGCGAAGTTTGAGGATTTGATGGACAAGAAGTCAAAGAAGGAAAAAAAAAAAAGGGAGAAGCACTGGAAACAAACTCATGCCTTCTTGAGTGGTACTATTACATTTAGAACGTGTACTTCAGATTGTCTTTGGCTATACCCCCTTTGTTGGGACTAACCGATCAGGTTTACATGTGGGGCTGTGACGGGGGTAGCTTAGTCTTACAACGTGCTTTTGCTAGTGTAACTATTTATAGATAAATAGAATCTCTGTATGCAATCATATATGATATATTATGCCTCTAGAATGAGCAGGGCTTGAATATCGCAATGTTATATTTTCTGAAATATATAGGTAGTGTATAAATTAGTATAAAGGATTGATAGCCCTTAACATTGTCCCCCTGTATATCTAAAGGCTGTTGGGGACAACATCATGTTTTAAGAGAGGAGAGTGTGGGCCCTTTGGGGACTACTATGCAGTCTGAAGGGTTGACGGCCCTTGATGCGTTAACTGTGTGGGATCCCTCAGGATCACCGTGCAGAGCGGGGTGCAATCATCTGTGGCTCTTGTGACAAATTTCATAAATGTATAATATTGATAATATCCTCGAGTAAGAAAAAAGGTGCGTGATCGAAAAACTCCAGGGAGGGGATAGAAACGGACTCGTTTCGTAAAGTTATAATATTTATCCTATCATGGGGTAAGAAAAAAACATGATGTTGCTAGAAAAGTATTTTGAAAGTGGTTCTCTATTAAAAGGCAACAAAATGTGTTGGCCAAGAATACTGTATTACGATATGATACAGGTCCTTGTTGTCTCATTATTAGATAGATGCAGTGCTTATGTTAGAGAAGGTTGACACAAGCCTCATGATGAAATTTATTTTCCGTAATTGTTGCATATGGTCAATGAAAAGAATTAGAAAAAGGTTCACATTGCACCTTTCCAGTGTGTGAGAGGTTAACTCCTCTGGAGAATCAATCTGCAGATGCATCTAATTCAGGCGGAACTCCTGATTGCAAGAGGGCTTAAAAGCAAACTGCCAGAAGAGAGACTTTTCCCAACCAGGAAGAATGCTGGTTTGGAGGAACCTGCATTCAATATTCTGTTGAGGAAACAGAGCTGCACCCTCTACGAGTATCCAGAGGGACTACCTATAGACTCCTGGGATGGATTTCCCAGCATTTTAAGATACTGTAAGGACTTTATATTGTGTGATATTTAAAACTGAAAAGAGCACGAGATAAGTGAGAGTAATATTTTTACTTTGAGTTCAGTAATACTGTCCGAATCTCAGAAAGAAGTTATATCAAAAGGATTGTCCTTTGCACCGGTGAGAGGTCGTAGCAACTTTGATCTCTACATCGATGCTAATAAGTATCTGAGAAAATGAACTCTCAAGCGTTACTTTCTAGGAAGAAATATAGAACCAAAGGTTGATATAGGGATTCTACCAGTGGTACAACAAGAAAGAAACTTTATAATACAGATCTGAAACCTAGGTCAACATTTTACCCCAGTTTGCAAAAGGAAATCATTTGAAGGTTTTTTTTAAAAATGATCACTAATGATTTTGAAGACCTGATGAAAAATCCAACTAAACAAAAAGATAACTTAACCCAAAAAGGAAAAGAGGCCCTAAAAGAACTGGTGGAAAACGAAAATGTAGTTATCAAACAGGCCGATAAGGGGGGAGGGGTTGTCCTAATGAAAAGAGGGGATTATGATAAGGAATCCCTACGCCTTTTGGAGGATAGTACTACCTACACGAAACTTAGGTCAAACCCAATAAAAGAATACACAGAACAATTGAAATGCCTCTTAGATAAAGGAAAGGAAATAGGCATCCTTAACGATCATGAATACAACTTTTTATTTAATGATAAGGCAATAATGCTAGTGTTCTATCACCTTCCAAAGGTTCAGAAAGTGTAGTCAATCCCCCGGGCAGACCTATTGTCTCGGGGATTGACTCACTTACAGCGAACCTATCTACGTATATATAGACAGATCCGTATAGAATTATGTAACCAAACAGAAATCATATCTAAGGGACACAATGAATATATTGAATATCCTTAATGATTTAAAGTGGGATGACCATTACATAATGGCAAGCTGTGACGTACTGTAACGTCACTTTATACGTCCATACAACATGAGAAGGGGTGTTCTGCAATTAGACATATATTACGACAAGATAAAGAACTACCAGAACTTCAGGCAGAGTTTATTATTGAGAGTATAAATTTTATTTTAAATCATAATTACTTTTGGTATGGTGGAGAATTTTATTTACAGAATTGAGGAACGGCGATGGGGACCAGGTTCGCCCTGAGCTATGCTAATCTCTTCATGGCGGTCTGGGAGGACAAATTAATCTGGCCTGAAGATGAGCTCGGGACGGACCTGGTCCTTTGGCGTCGTTTTATCGATGACGTGTTTTTAATTTGAAAGGGGAAAGAAGAGGATCTTGACATATGTTTTACTAGAATTAATACTAACACATGTAATCTCAAATTTTCCAGCCAGTGCAGTAAAGAACAGATCAATTTTCTAGATCTTGTAGTATCTATAGAAAATAACGAAATTAAAACTAAGACTTTTTTTAAAGAAATTTACCAAAACAATTACATTTTAAGGTCAAGTAATCATTTGCCCAGGTGGATGGATAATATGCCATCTGGGCAATTTAATAGACTAAAAAGAAACTGCCCAGATAGAGATCAATTTTTAATACAGCAGATTTTATTCAGAATAGATTCCTAGAAAAAGAATATAGTGAGGTGACACTTGATAAAGTATTTTCTGTAGCTGATTCTAAGGATAGGAGAGATTTATTGAAACCCAAAACAAAGAAACAGAGGAATAATAGCAAATTGGAATTTGCATTCCTCACGGTTATAATAAAGAATCTAAAAAGATTATAAAAATTATGAATAAACATTTGGATATTTTAAAGAATTACCCTATCCTAGGGAAAGAAATTCCGGATAGGCCCAATGTATTATTCAGAAAAGCTTGTAATCTGAAAAAAAAAAAAAATCAAACAAACTGGTTGAATCACAGTAAAGGTTTTTTTGGGTGCAAGACATGCAGGGCATGCCAATTTAAGTCTCCTATCAGTAATAGTTTCAGCTCCAATGTCAAGGGGGAGAATTTTAACATCAAAACATGTCTCACATGTAGGACAGACCATATGTGCTTGAATGTCCGTGTAAACTTCAATATGTGGGCAAAACTATGAGACCCATTAGAACAAGAATTGTCGAACATTTAAGTAGTATCAATAGACAATTAATCACCCCTAGTGTATCCAACCATTTCTCACTATTTCATAAGGGAGATCCAACTGGTCTAACATATATGGCAATTGAGCAAGTCCAACAACATTGGAGAGGGGGAGATAGGGAGCTCGGATTATTGAGGAGGGAGTCATTTTGGATTCATCGTTTCGGGAGTTTGACACCTAGGGGACTCAATATGGAGTTAGATATTGTCCCCTTCCTCAAATGACATGTTCCCTAATGTTGACATATATCTCTCTCATCCATCTCCCTTTAGGATTACTCTGTTTTTAGGTTTTTCCTCTCCCTTTAGGAACATTCTGCTTTTAGGTTATTCTAAACTGCTGCCCATATTCTAGGAGGATTTTATTATTATGTGTATAAACTGCTGATATTATTGTAGGAGGCTTTTAATATTATGTGTTCCAACTCCATCTTGCTTCAAGTTTAACTTTGTTATTATATATATATATATAAATTCTACCCTGTTCATCATTGTCCACTATTTTAATATTATGTGTATAAACTCTGCCCTGTCTTTTAATGTTAGGATTATATATACTCTGTATATTCAGTTTAGGAAATCTAGTTCTGAAAGCCCATTTTGGTATTGATCCCTATATCACTATATATACTGTCACTATATACTGTGTGAGGATTTTATTATTATGTGTATAATGCGATGGAGCAGGGGCTGGAGACGGAAGTCTATCGGGAGCCACGGGACGGTGAGCTGGCTTGCTGACGGTCTCTCATATATACTATTCAAGTGTGTGTCATGCCCGATTTTATTTGACACATTGTGAGTGCATATTTTTTACTTAGATTAAAACTTTTTATACCTGGTTGATCTGTGCTATGCAGTGTTTTCCTCTCTTTCTCTACTTTTGGGATTTTTCATCTTGAGTACCGGGGCCGCCCTGATGACTTTGCCTTAAAGGGACAGCGTCAATTTTGTTTGATATGTTGCAGTCCAACTTCGAGGAACAAATAAAGCAGGCAGAAGCCGGAGGACCCTAATATCTTGCTATGTGTCATCTATATTACCCGGAAAGACTGTTATAGTGAGTCCCAGACAAAAGTAACACTGCCCCAAAGGACGTGTGTGTGTGTGTGTGTGTGTGTGTGTGTGTGTGTGTGTGTGTGTGTGTGTGTGTGTGTGTGTGTGTGTGTGTGTGTGTGTGTGTGTGTGTGTGTGTGTGTGTGTGTGTGTGTGTGTGTGTGTGTGTGTGTGTGTGTGTGAACAGTTACACTGAATCAGTGTGACACACAATGTGAAAGTCCTGATGAAAATAATCCTGAACATTTTAGAGAAAAGCCAATATGGTGAAGTACTGTAAGATTAAATTGTCACATGCAATGGTGAAAAGCTACTTACAATGTAGCAGAAGTTTTGGATACAATCCCAGCCACAATGGAGACCGCAGATGACGGCGTCTCTGCTTCCATGCTGGGATGCAACGAATCAGCTGGTCGAGTCCATGAATCTAATCCTTGCGTTGTTTCTCTCCCTCTCACACCTGACGATGATGTCGATAGGATGCAGGAGATTTCTGTGCTGTGGTAGTCCTACAAACGATATACAGTAGCACTTCTTGCTGTGCTTTGTCAGACTCTATGGCACTAAAGTATTAGGTGCAGTCTTACTGGTATTCAGTAGGTTATGCAAATATTAACCCTACGCGTTTTGTCTCGTTTCGTTGAGACTTCCTCAGGAGTATACCTATAACGTTATTAATGTATTTTTTCAACCTCCTCTACTATGTAACTACAGCAGCAGCCCTAACAAACCCCAAACCAAACCCTTCTACAATGCAATGGCTTAAACTTGAGGCTGCACCATAATTTATATATTCCACCTCACATAATAATTTTATTTGCTGAATCGAATTCCAAATTCGTCTTACATATTTTCAGTGATATTAAAAAAAACGATTCTACCTTTTTGACTAATCACGGAATTCCACGACTGAGAGGATTTGGTGAATCTGTGGTGAATTCGGAAATTGGCAACAATTTTGCCAATATTTAGTACTATAGATGTATCTAGACTTACTGTTTTCAGTGCCATAATCACATGCAGTCACCAGACTGCACCACACCAAAAATAGTAAGCAGCCCAGGAGGATTAACTCTGTATATTAACTCTCCATATTAAGTCATCTACGTCATCGAGATCGGCTGTATAGGATATGTAACACTGTCAAGACCCCTTTATGGCATATCTGACCGAATATGGTCCTATAGTATTCCCCTCATGATGTAGAGATCCATATTCGGATATCTTCGTCATTCAGTGGGTTGGGAAAGACCAGAGACTGCTTCTTACCTTCAGAACTGCTGGGGACGGCACACAGAGATGGAGATGTTGACAGCTGCACAGCTCATTCATCAGGTTAGTATGGTTTTTTGATGGCCCAAGAAATTAATGATTAATTCTGCATTAATGTCCTATTCAGAAGCATAGAGCCCATAGCGTTAATCCTCCCAAGCTGCAAACCTTACTTGGGTTGTTTTATGCCAAAAACAGTAAGTCTGGCTACATATGTAGCTCACTTAAGTTTTTATTTTATATATTTTTTTCATTTTGTTGTGTTGTAGTGATTTTCGTGTGTGTGTGTGTGTGTGTGTGTGTGTGTGTGTGTGTGTGTGTGTGTGTGTGTGTGTGTGTGTGTGTGTGTGTGTGTGTGTGTGTGTGTGTGTGTGTGTGTGTGTGTGTGTGTGTGTGTGTGTGTGTGTGTGTGTGTGTGTGTGTGTGATTTTTTTTTATTATAAGTTGAATGTATTTCTTGTTTTCTTAACTCCTTATCTAATCTCTAATGTTCTTATCATATCTTCTTATGATTACAATTCTGTATTTGTTAATAAATTAATAAATGGTGATTTGGAATATACTACATGTGTTAGTGTCAGAATATATGCTCCCTAGAATATAAGTTTATTACACTTGCTATTACACACTTGTGTGTTGAATATTGTAATATTAGACAGGTGCAGAAAGTAGCTTAGTTTATTCCAGTCTATCTGTATTTTTGATTATATGTATAGCTGGTCAAAATGCTGGCTCTTAAGAAGAGTGATCAAATTAAAGTTGTATCTACAAGCAAAAATTAAGAAATATATAGTATATATAGTATATCCCTGCTAGAAAATGTTATGCTTACTGTGAGGCATATTTTTTTTTAAATTCAGCGAGAAATGCTTGTCAACATATCTATGCTCTGCTTCCCCACAAAAAGCTTCTATAAAACATAAAATAAAAACATAAAATAATTGGATATTTTTATAAATATGATATGTGATCAAAAAACAAAACCCTAATGTAGGTTTGGAGAAAATTTAAGTTCAAAGTGTGATGCTGCATAGCTGCCAACCTTAGATATACCAATTCCTTAGAGACTCTTTCATTAGCAGAAAGCTCTGGAATAAACTTGAAGCCTGATGTGGTGATCTCTTGCCTTGATATCTCATAGACCACTGCTAATTATGAAGCTGCTTGACAAGCAAACAGTGCTCCATATTTATAATATAACAGTAGACAAAATCCGCCAATTTGTAATTTTAATGTTAGATGTAACCTCATACTTTCCTGCAAAAGCATAAAAAACGGTGGTAAATAAATTAATGAGAACAATATTTTAGAGCCTGCAGAAAAAATCGCATACAGTGAGATGCAGAATTGGCTCACAGTCCAATTAGCCTTAATATTTACCCTATTGCATGATTTCCTTACTTCTAAGCCTGTTTTTTTTTATGCCCTTATTTAGGGTTGAACCAACTGTCTGCAATTAAAGCTGCTCTGCTGACAAATAAAAATAAGTTCACAAGCATCCAACTACATGTTTACAAAATCAAAATTATAAATAGGTAGATGCTTTTGCCAAGGGGATTTTTATGTTTAAATGTAAATGAAAGCCAAGGATGGATAACTCTTGGATAATTAAGCTGTATTATTTTAGCAAGTCTATTACTTCCACCTTGCAAACTAAAATGTAGCAATTTGAGTCTTGTAGGGTGTGCATTTCTATAATAAGTTTCATAGGATCACACATTGTGATGCAATGTAATGCAAGACCCTTATAACATTAGCACTCACAAAAATACAAAATCTAACTTATACCCAACTTGTTACTTTGTGAGTCTGGAATACTTCTGTATAATGATATATCAGGCACAGAGAAACCTCATATGTTGTTCTTTCTGCTGCCTTTCACTATCCTTGCAGTTACTGTATCATTATGACATCAAGTAACGCATATAATTAAAGAACCATTTTAGGGTATGTAAGAATAGTACAACATTTTTAATAAAACAGTACAGGATTGTCAATAAACTGGATAGTTAAAAATATAGTTGATCATTTCAAAAGGTTGTGTCAAAAAAGTTTATTTATTTATTTGTTTTTATGTATTACATTGTTTGTATTGCCAAAAGAGCCATGTTGCTAAAATGGGCCATAATGTATGTTTCAAACATTGTAAATTGGAGCATTGCTCCAAAAATGATGCAAGCTCATTTTGATACTGTATAACCCTACCTCAATACAGTATATCAACATCCTTTGCATCAGTTTTGCTCTATTTTCACCAATCAGGAGTGGTTATATAAGGATTTAAGAGAGGAGATAGTCAATGCAAACATTTGTGCCTACTGTACAGTATATCTGTTGTACATTGTATTCCTCTTTGCATAAATTACACACATTATTTAACTTATTATGTAATCTCAAAATACTTTAAATTCAATGTCTGATGCGACATACAGTAGCTGCCAACCATAGATATGCCTATTCCTTTGAGACTCTTTCAATAGCAGAAAGCTCTGAAATCAACTTGATGCCTGATGTAATGATCTCTTGTCTTGATCTCTCATACACCACTGATTACAGATGCAGCTTCTTGTTTCTATCAGCCTCCATGGATGCTCCATTAGCCCTCTATGAAGCAGGTAGTGCGGGTCCGCAGCATGCACCTTCTCCATCTGGATTTATTTAGTGGTCAGACGGAATTATTATTTGTGTTGTCGCAGTTCACTGTGTGTCCGGCAGATAGCGCACGGAATATCTTTGCCTATGGGAACTCTGAATGCTACTGTACAGTGCAGCTCAATGTCTGAAAGCAGGTGTCTAAAAGCTCAGATAAAATGTATTTATGTTTCTTTGTTAAATGATCTTGTACTGTCAATATGTCTCTAATGTTGGTGTTTCACATTTTATTAAAAACCAGTATGTATTTCCCATTAACTTAATTTTTGGTACTGTATGGCACATGGTGGCAGCTCTGTGCAGCAAAAGACTAGCTTGTAGATTTGCATATAGGATATATTCTGCAATTGAATTTGGGACAGATACCGGAGGCACCCCATGCCCCCTCTTCAACACAAGAATCGCCCTGCACACCCCCTGCATCATTTGCACCAGTAGAGGTACCCTGCCCACCCCTGTGTCATTTCTTATAATACCATTGTTTTGGAGAATATCCCAGATAAGGAGGCAAGATCTGCGAAGAGAACCCCAGACAGAGTACCACAGCAGGACAGCATCCTCTGACAGCATCTAGCCACGCCTGCTCACCAAGCACACCTGCTGCACCCTTCGGGCAATGGCAACCAGTGAGGCGGTTAAGTCCAGTATGTGACATCCCGATTAGCCTTATCCCAATGGACACCATCACCAAATACGTGAACAGCTGTGGAGGATTATCTAGTCAACTGGCCCTACTACTTTTCAACCACGTGTCAGTTTTGAACAGTATAATGCATGGTGCCAAAATGTACAGTTTGACGGCTCAAGGTGCAAGAAGGCTCTTCGTTTTAATTTGAGGAAACGTCTGGTGGATGAACTGAGGCTGCCTTTAACAATAACCACTTTCATTTTCAAAGTCATTAAAGACCCATCAATTCACATTTGCGGCATAATAGGGCTCATGGCTGGAGCCTGTATTATTAATGAAAAAATAAATATGTGCCAGAAATCTTTTTAATCTAATAAAAAAAGTTTTGAAAACAAAGTTTTAAAATTCACCATTGCACTATTGTATTCATTTTTTAATGCTTCTGTTAAGTTGTTTTGGTCAAGGCAAAGCCAACACCATGTTTGTGCATTAAACCCATCCATCAATACTGCCAGGTAATGTACAGTACTGTACTTTAATTCATGCATGCCATGTATTTTCTTCTCTAAAAAAAAATCTCTTAATTGTACCATTTGAAGATGCAACAGATACAACAATAATATCTTAGTTGGCGGTTAAAGAACATTTAATTAGTCTTTTTCGACTGTAGTACTGTACTGTATATACAAAATGCAAAAATGCATAATATAGTCATTGTTTGATGCTTATTTTCATTTAAGTTTTGCAGGTTTAGCATCGGGATGAAGCCAACACCGTGTTCATGCAGGAAAGACATCCAGCTACACTGTCAGGTAATGTAGAGTACAGTAATTCATGCATCTACTGTATACTAGTTTTATTTTCAACGAGGTTCCATAGTGACACGCATGCGCAGAAATTAAATGATATGCATATGAGTTTAGACCAGGCTCCATAGGGACATGCAAGAAGCACACTACTGTATGTGTGATTATTAATATTGACTATTCTCTCTTTACAGGCCAAGATATCCAACAGCCATCCTAGATGAAGAGAATAAATAAAAGAACAATATTGTAAATTTAGAAGAAGAGCCTTTGTATTACTGCATTATTCATTTAAACTTTGCCAGCATTAGGTCTTTCTCTAAAACTACTTTTTGGGGTTTTCAAGTTTTTGAATTTTACATTTCAATTCAATACCATTGCATACAATTCAATACTTTACATACAGCTTCATACTATGGGATATTTCATTGTGCGAAACTTAACGGCAATAAATGACGGGTTACATTGCCTTTCGATTTTTAAGGCACAATATATCGCGATCTCCCACTTGCATTTCTAGCCGGTATTGCAAACAATGTTGAAACTCCATGTTCAACCCTCTGTCACATTGCAAGTAAAACGCGAGCAAACTTTTAATGCGCGTGATTCAGCGGTTAGGGGGCTCGCAAGGGCACAGCAACCGACCATAGCACTACATCAATATATGGCTTGTGCTAGGTCCTCAATAATCTGTTCTCTAACTTAGTTATTGTGAAACTATATACTTGGATCATGAGCCCAGACAATTATGGTTGAGAAATGCAAGGAACTGTATTTACTAATACTGTAGTCCACAGTATACTTATTGTCTTTTTTTTCCCTCCTTGCCACTACCAACCGTTTATATTTCACTTATCAGCATACTGAAGGTTAACTCGCATTATTACTGTAATGCTGTACTCACCACAAACAAGACAGGACCCCGGTATTGAGGTGGGAATGGGTATAAACGCTACCCACAGCCACGGGGCACGTCTGGAGTGTGGATGGTCAGGCAGCCGGATCAGGATTGGAGAGAGTAGAATGTTTAGGTACTTGCCGAGGTCTGAGGTAGGAGCCGGTAGAATGGTCAGAGTCCATTTAGCCATGGTCAGGGGTTGGAGACAGTAGAAGCGTAGAGGTCCGTAAGCCATGGTCAGCATTGGAGAGATGCGGAAGGTCAGAGATAAGCCAGGTCGGTAAGCCTGAAGAGCGGAGTCTAAAGTAATAGCCGGGCCAGTATACAGGAGGTCAATCTGAGATAAGAAGCTAGGAGACAGGGCAAGGCAGGACAAGGAACCAGGAAGTGGGAGAACAGTGCTAACTGGAACTATGCTCAGCCAAAGTGCAAGTGGCACAGCTGAGCATATATGGGAGAGCATGACCAATGAGAAAGGGGGACGGAGTGGAGGCACAGCCTCCATGGAGGCACGCATAGGAGGAGAGATACAGTAGACAGGTGTGCATGATTAGGAAAGTTTGCATGCAGCTTGGGAGCAGTGCACACGTGTCAAGTGTGTGCGCCGTGTGACGCTGATGCGCGTTGCAAACGGGGGGCGGAGCCAGACTCCGTGACATCTAGAAAGCTCTTGAGGGAGCGCGCACGCACTATAAGGACAGCGGGTTGCGCGAGACATCAGGTAAGGAGGGAGTATGCTGCGGGGGGCACGCTCCCCGATCCCTTACAATTACGTATTATACAATTTTTAAATTAATTTATCATTTTAGGTTATTTTATTATGACAGTGAAAGAGAACAACAGCTATTTATATATTCATTTGTTGTTGTTTCAAACCATCCCTACGTTGTGCACTTTTTTCTAATTTTATGTTGCATAGCACAGAGAGAAACATGCAAGAAATGTAAGCTAATTGTGTGATGTGCAGTGAGTTCATCTCTTTTTTTTTTTTTGCTTTTATTTTGGAATAGTGACAGTATACTACATTGCATTTTATAATCCATTTCCAGAAATGTTTTAAAAAGTAAATGGAGCAAATGAAAAGAATAAAGACTACCAATAAAATGTACTACTTTACTGTTTTCTGAATATACCGTATACTGGCTTCTCAATGGTCATCCCCTGACTAATCTAGGACCCTTGATACATATTATGTTCACATCATTTGTTTTTAGACTGTTCTTGTTGGCCTGTTTTAGATGTGGCTAGGGAAGGAACATGACACACTATAATCATTGTTTGTGCCCTAAAATGAATGCATGTGGTAGGATAATAAAACAATGTATTTAGAATTAACTCTTTTTGACAACTACAGTAGGAATGTTACATGTCCATTTTTTTCCATTTATTCTTGCTTAATTGCAAAAGAGTTAAATATATCTTCATGCAGCAAAAAAACATTTTTTTATCAAGCAAGAATAAATAACACCTTTAAAGTAATGGATGTGTAACATTTACTGTAACATTATCAACGGCATCACATTCGTTTTTTTATTAAGGGGTGGGTGCATCCAGTTATTAATAAAACATGGACTAGTCACTTATATTTACATATTGTTACGCGGGGAGTGTTTCACTAACTGATGCAAATCTGTGTTCACAAGTAATCATACAATTATTCACACTAAAATGTGCATCCTATTTACCTTTTTGAGAGAACCTGCAACAGGGACCACATGGTTTGAAAGCAAGACAAGACTCCTGAGAAGTACTGTTATGAGAGGCAGCAATTGCAGGAAGAAATAGAAAATGGCTGAATAAAGAAGAGGTTAGGGACCTCAACTGAGTGGGAATTAAAACGTACAGAGAAAGCAAGCAATGAAGACAAGAAAAGCTGGTACACGTGTCAATGGATCAACCCATAGCAGGCAGACAAGCAGTGGAAGCCAGGGAAGATCTCAACGAATTTGCAGTTGGACAAATAATGTATTTAAACAAGCAATGCATAAAGTTGAATTAATTCAATAAAGTAATAGAACAGGTGGAAAAAGAACTGCAGATGTAGCAAGAAAGGTACTCTAAAGCACAGGGGGCAAGGGCTGATTACGGGAAGCATTTTGTAATCCCACAGTGACTCAAAAGGGCTAAGCAACTGTCTGAGTGCAGATTATGGGGGCTATGCACTAAGCTCAGTTAAGTCACTTTTAGACAGCAAAGTGCTCTTCGATCGTGATTTTTGGCTCAACCCGATGCACTAAGCAACGCAAACAGGCACTTTGCGGTCTAAAAATTACTTTTTTCAGGGGTTTTTTCTAAGTCCAACTTTGCTCGATCGCAACCCTGTTTGCGTGAAATTCTGCCCTTAAGCGGGATGCACTAAGCAACGCAACCTTAGCAAACGCGAAAGTTGCGTTGATCAGAACACGCCAGGTCAGAGTAGATGCAAAGAAATCTGGACTTAGAAAAAATTCTGGCTTTTTATATTTGCATGCGCAAAACCCATACAGCAGGCCGGCGGGTGTCCCCGGCTTACCCCGCGGGGGTCCCAACGGAGCCCGGGGATCATGCGGGTGTCCCCGGCTGACCCCGCGGGAGTCTGGGGGTCCCCGCGAGAGTCCCGGGGTACACGCGGGCCTGCGGTACCAATGTTGCACCTCCAAAAATAAGAAACAACAATTATAACTAAATACACCCACCCTAACCCATACTATACAGTAATGGCCAAAATTACTATTATCCAAATATGGATAATAATGCATTTGGCCATTTTAAATACATATAACATTCAATAAATACTGTCAAAACATATTACACTTACCTTTTACAGGCACCCACGATGAAGGCCATCTTCATCCTCATCTTCATTCTGCCCATGCCCCTACAGTGATGCAAAACAAGCACAACAATTACAATAGCCAATGTAATGTCCCCTAACCCCTTAATCATCATTGCTGTTATTAACCGCTACAGTCATTAAGGGTTAACCCACCCTCACCGACCACTCGGGAGGCCTACATACCTCCCACACTACCCCCCACCCCGTGTTGCCTAACCACCCTCACCCACTACCCACAAGGGAGGCCTACCCACATACCCTTGAGGCCAAAACCCCCTGCCCCCACCCCCAGTACCCACAATAAAAACAATACACAGCCCCACAATAAACATCATTCTATTTATTAAATACATAACCCAACCCCTGTGCCCCCCCATAAATACATGATTTATTCTTTTACATACAGGGTTCATACCCCAGCCCCACACGAGTCCCCGGCGGGCTGGCGGGTCACCTGACAGACCTACAGGGTACCAGCAACTTGTTTCATACAGGTCCTGGAGGCCTGTTGGTGGGTCCCGCCAAGCGCCATGGCCCCCAGGTGGTCTCCTTGAGACACCGTGGGCCACAATTTGGTCCCCACGGTAGGCCCGCGGATGTCTGGGAGCCCCGGGTCAGACCCACAGGTGTCTGCAGGGCCTCGGGTGGTTCTCACGGGGGTCTGGGGAACTCACGAGTGCTCACTACGGGTCTGCAGGGCCCCCACGGATGTGGGACCACCGCTTGATCCCCGCACCTATGGGTCCGCGGTGCCCCCATGGATGTGGGACCACCGGTTCTTCCCTGCAGACTACGGGTCCGTGGTGCCCCCACAGATGTGGGACCACCACTTCATCCCCGCAGGTGTCACCCATGGAACCACCAGCCTGATACCCGTGAGATACCCGAGGAGACCGCAGGTGGTCTCCAGAGGTCTCACGTAGAACCAAGGAACCAACCTTGAATGTAAAATAAATAAACTGAACCTATACATACATCCCCCCCCCAACACCTACAGTACAATAATGTGCAAAATAACTATTATCCAGATATGCATAATATTTTATTTGCCCATTATGAAACACATAAAACATCCACAAATCAAAACATGAATTTTTTATCTTAAAACCACCACATTGCATGTTAAAATAAATCCAGCAGCCATTGCAAATATAAAAAAACAAACTGCAGCTACACAAATGTCTATGAAATGTCACACAATTGCATTGAGTGTGCACATGATGCAATTAATCTGTGCATCATATAACACTATGCAAAATATATGTAACAATAAAATACACTATGAACAATGTCCCCTAACCACCAATGCCATCCTGAAAATCAATTAGAAACTAACCAACATCAATACAATTAGCATCAATCAATTAATCCATTTCCTCAAACAATTAAAATACAATACAAATCAATTATACAATTCCCTATTCAATTGCTAAAGCCAAACCATTGCCAAAACAATTCTAATTTAAAGTAACCACCATCATTCTAATCTTACTACCTTAAAGAAGCCATTAGCTAAATACAAATTACATTATTCACAATAATGACAAAATAAAGATGCTAAATACATTATCCATAAATGAAAAGAACCTAAACATGAGCCAAACAATCAATTATTATCCCTGTATGTCTATCCATACAGGTAGATAAACATAACATACAGGGGCAATAATACAGCATAAAATACAAAGCATTACATACAAAATTCACATACAATACACACATTCAGTGTCCGTGAATGTATTATATACATATATACATTAACGGGCATTAAATGGGAGTGAAAAAATAAAAGACATGAATGAAAAATCATAAAAACCTGTAAAAGTAAAAATAATAAACTTTTCTTTTGTTTACTCACCATTAGATGTCCACTCTCAGAAATCCAAGCGACCCGGAAGCACAGGAACCAATCCACAGGTAAGCCATAAAATAAAAAACCATAACAAATCCACGTCTGTGTCTTCTTTCTTCTTTGGGGTCTTCTGGGGTCTTCTTCCATCTTCTTCCATCTTCTTCCATCTTCTCCGGTTTCTTCCGTCTTCTTACGCCATGCCCTTCTTCTCTTCTTAGGAGGGGAGATGTTCCCTCCTCGGCAACTAGCTTCAAAATGAGGCGACATAGGCTTTTATAGGCCTATGACATCACATTTTGGTCAAATGTTTCCCACGGTCCTGATTGGGCCGTGAAAAACATGTGATTTGGCCGATGCAAAAAAAAAATGATGACGTCATTTAAAGGCAATGAAAGCACAGCCAATCAGAATGGCTTTGCTTCAATTGCCTTTAAGATGACGTCATTAAAAGAAACATGGCCGGTCTCACATGGTACCGTAGCCAATCAAAGTGTGGGAACTCCATCCCATCTCTAGTAGACCATGTGACAGAGGCTTGGGGGAGAACGGATGTGATGTCTTTGAAAGCCTGTCACATGGTACTAGAGCCAATCAGAGTTGGGATGTATTTCCCATGCTCTGATTGGCTACCGTACCATGTGAGACCGGCCATATTTCTTTTAATGACGTCATCTTTAAGGCAATTGAAGCAAAGCCATTCTGATTGGCTGTTCTTTCATTGCATTTAAATGACGTCATCATTTTTTTTTTGCATCGGCCAAATCACATGTTTTTTACGGCCCAATCAGGACCGTGGGAAACATTTGACCAAAATGTGATGTCATAGGCCTATAAAAGCCTATGTCGCCTCATTTTGAAGCTAGTCGCCGAGGAGGGAACATCTCCCCTCCTAAGAAGAGAAGAAGGGCGTGGCGTAAGAAGACGGAAGAAACCGGAAGAAGATGGAAGAAGATGGAAGAAGATGGAAGAAGACCCCAGAAGACCCCAAAGAAGAAAGAAGACACAGACATGGATTTGTTATGGTTTTTTATTTTATGGCTTACCTGTGAATTGGTTCCTGTGCTTCCGGGTCACTTGGATTTCGGAGAGTGGACATCTAATGGTGAGTAAACAAAAGAAAAGTTTATTATTTTTACTTTTACAGGTTTTTATGATTTTTCATTCATGTCTTTTATTTTTTCACTCCCATTTAATGCCCGTTAATCTATCTATGTATATAATACATTCACGGACACTGAATGGGTGTATTGTATGTGAATTTTGTATGTAAATGCTTTGTATTTTATGCTGTATTATTGCCCCTGTATGTTATGTTTATCTATCTGTATGGATAGACATACAGGGATAATAATTGATTGTTTGGCTCATGTTTAGGTTCTTTTCATGTATGGATAATGTATTTAGCATCTTTATTTTGTCATTGATTTGAATAATGTAATTTGTATTTAGCTAATGGCTTCTTTATGGTAGTAAGATTAGAATGATGGTGGTTACTTTAAATTAGAATTGTATTGGCAATGGTTTGGCTTTAGCAATTGAATAGGGAATTGTATAATTGATTTGTATTGTATTTTAATTGTTTGAGGAAATGGATTAATTGATTGATGCTAATTGTATTGATGTTGGTTAGTTTCTAATTGATTTTCAGGATGGCATTGGTGGTTAGGGGACATTGTTCATAGTGTATTTTATTGTTACATATATTTTGCATAGTGTTATATGATGCACAGATTAATTGCATCATGTACACACTCAATGCAATTGTGTGACAATTCATAGACATTTGTGTAGCTGCAGTTTGTTTTTTTTATATATGCAATGGCTGCTGGATTTATTTTAACATGCAATGTGGTGGTTTTAAGATAAAAAATTCATGTTTTGATTTGTGGATGTTTTATGTGTTTCATAATGGGCAAATAATATATTATCCATATCTGGATAATAGTTATTTTGCACATTATTGTACTGTATGTGTTGGGGGGGGGGTGTATTGGCCCCAAGGGTATGTGGGTAGGCTTCCCTTGTGGGTAGTGGGTGAGGGTGGTTAGGCCTCACGGGGAGGTGGGTTAGAGTTGGAGGGTATGTAGGCCTCCTGAGTGGTGGGTGAGGGTGGGTTAACCCCTTAATGACTGTAGCGGTTAATAACCGCTATGGTGATTAAGGGGTTAGGGGACATTACATTGGCTATTGTAATTGTTGTGCATGTTTTGCAGCACTGTAGGGGCATGGGCAGAATGAAGATGAGGATGAAGACGGCATTCATCGTGGGGGCCTGTAAAACGTAAGTGTTAAATGTTTTGACTGTATTTATTGTAATTTATATGTATTTCAAATGGGCAAATGCATTATTATCCATATGTGGATAATAGTAATTTTGCCCATTACAGTACTGTATGTGTTAGGGGGCGGGGGGATGTGTGTTGTTTATTGGGGGCAATTGTCCCCAATAAACATGCTAATGTGCCTTAACCCCTTCATTGCCTTAGCGGATAGCCGCTAAGGTAATGAAGCTGCATTAATGTATTTTTATTAATAGTGTGCGGGAGCAGGGGGTCCCCTGAGCTCAACCGCATTGATTTCTGCCTCAGAGACCCCTTGCTTCCCGAGTTACAGGCCCCGGTTTGGGGCATCGGTGCCAGTGCGGACTCCATCTTTATAGAGCCCACGTCGCGTCCTGGACGCTATAAAAATGGCAGCGGCACTGGCACCCGATGCCCCATACCGGGGCCTGTAACTCTGGAAGCAGGGGGTCTCTGAGACAGAAATCAATGCGGTTCAGCTTAGGGGACCCCCTGCTCCCGCACACTATTATTTAAAATACATTAATGCTGTTTCATTTCCATAGCGGATAGCCACTACGGTAATGAATTATTGTTTATTGTTATGTATGTTTTAATACTAGTGTAGATGTGCAGGGGGTCTCCTGAGCTGAACTGCATTGGTTTCAGGTCCGAGGACCCCCTACTTCAGGAGATACAGGCCCCTTTATGGGGTGCCGGTATCCCCTGCAGAATGTAAATAACCCGGTCACATGACGCGGGAGCTTTAAACTGCAGGGGATACCGGCACCCCATAACGGGGCCTGAAACTCCTGAAGTAGGGGGTCCTCGGACCTGAAACCAATGCGGTTCAGCTCCGGAGACCCCCTGCTCATGTACACTATTATTAAAATGTTTTTATTTAGTGTACGATCGCCTGTAACAGTCTTGCATGGAAATAGCAAATCTCCATGCAAATGTTACATGCGGCTTTTTTTTCTATCAGCTAGCGTACGGAAAGGTTCAGAACGCTAGCAGGGGGGAAAAAAGCATCACGTACGCTGTGGCTGTTTTTAGCTATTTTGAGCAGGTACGTTAAAAAATGGCCTCAAGGCCTTAGTGCATCGCGTCCCCGGCTTCACTTTTTAACGAACCTGCTTTTTGGCCAAATCAGAACGCAAAGCCATTGAGCTTAGTGCATAGCCCCCTATGTTCTAGTACAGGGGGGCACGTGAGATTTTTCTGGTGGGGGTGTGGCGGTTGCAGAGGCCCCGCGCTCTTTCACAAGGCATTTCAATTAAATGCCGGAGGATCGAGTGAGACCTCTGCAACTTCCCTTACCTTGATTCAGATTGCTGGCCCATGGAAACGCGGCATCAAATGACGCTGCGGGGTCACGTGACGTGACATCACATGACCCTTAGCATCATTTGACACCACATCTCCATGTCAATGCACCGTCATATGACGTCGCGGAGTCACATGATGTCACATGACCCAACAGCG
Organism: Ascaphus truei; assembly: GCF_040206685.1. NCBI lineage: Eukaryota > Metazoa > Chordata > Amphibia > Anura > Ascaphidae > Ascaphus > Ascaphus truei. The sequence goes on along the minus strand of NC_134484.1, from coordinate 162,641,679 downwards.
TCATTTGATGCTGGATACAAGGTGAGGAGGGCACGAGCAGTGGGGGAGAGCAGGCAGGGGGGTGCTGGGCAAAAAGGTTGCGCATCCCTGTTCTTGTAAGTAATTACAACAATCTAGAAGAATCAAATAATGATAGTTGTGGTAGCAGAACTCCAAACCAAATTAACTTACTATGAAAGCTAGAGCCCGGCAGCTAGAGCATATGTTTGAAGGTAAGCACAGCATTTCTGTTCCCAAAATGGAGTACTGTGTATACTGTACAAGAAAAAGAACGGTTAAAGAGTTAGAAGAAATATTGAGGGATTGTGTTACCAAAAAGAACCTTTTATAAAATCAGTGTGAATGTGGGAAGCTGCACAAATAGAAAGAGTTTTTTACTTTAAAGGAAGGGAAAATACATGGAAATAAAGAATTGAGAGGAGCTGGTTGCAGTAGCAAAACTTGCGGAATAACTATTCCATTGTTTGAAACTTAAAGAAACTAAAGTGTATTTAATGTCTAATCATCTGTAAGTTAAGCATAACAAGAATATAAATACATAGCTAAGAGTGTTTGTATGATTATTCTATAGTATTCCATTGATATTATTGCTGCTCAATGTATAACAATGTTTGCTCTGTAGTATTATTGGAGTTCCAATGTCTGTGATCTGTACTATGCGGAAAACGAATAAAAACTATTTGAAATAAGAAAACACCATTGCAGATTTGATAGCTGGAGAGAGAACCCGTGAACCAGAAAGCATAAAAGCCTTGGTAACCTGGAACATGATATCCAATGTACACTTGAAAAGGACAGAAAGAACAGGTATTAAAACAAGAGTTAAAGGAAACTTTACCAACATACTGTAGAGCAGCAACAACCTACAGTTTATGTGCCCAGTACTTTGTTCTAAGTTTTAAGGTTTCGGTAAAGTTGGGAATGACATGACAGCATTGAACCAGAATACAAACTCAAGAAGTAAACAGAGCTATCTACACTGAAATGTGTAAACTACAGATTAACCTTCAGATCAATAAAATAATACCATTATTGAAAGGTTACTGCGAGTCCAAACAAATTAAAATGAATTTATTAGATTGTACAAGAACTATAATCAGTGAAGGAACAGTTGAAAAAGATTGTCCTTGACAATCAGAGACAAGAACAACGGGTACAAAAGCAAGAGAAGGAGCTGTCTCATTTATCACACCTCTAAAGGGTGTGATAAATGAAGACAGAAGTTCAATTGATGATAAGAAAGAGAAAGTTCAACATTTAATAAAGATTATGGAGTCGACACAACATGAAAGTTGAGAAAAAGACCAGTGCAAACTGTTCTTGGAAGAGGTCGTTGCAGAAAGAGGGATGAAAGCAGGGCCTTTTGGTGATGGCAGCTCTAACCCCTGGTTTGAGCTTGGGGGAGGATATGTGATGGAGGAAACAGGTGGATAATCAAAGTGCTTAAGAAGCATGCCAACAATGGAACCTATGGTCTAGAACCTGCCAGGACAGTTAAGAAAGGGGGACATGTCAGAAGGGTGAGATTCCTTTAAGAGGAAAGGGTTAAGTGGGTGATCGGTATATCAGGGAATGCAAGAGAAGAGAGTAGGAGGGGATACAAGTGCTTTAAACGAGGGGAGTAGGCGATAAAGGGGGTTTAATATAGGGTCAGGTGAGGTGTCACATTATTGATTCCAGAACTGGGAAGTTGATTGCTGCCATAGACTGTGAAACTGATTGCTGAAACAAGGACTGTGAAGTTTGTGCCAGCACATTGGTACCAGGCCTAACAGTATGCCTCCAAATCATGCGTAGAGACAGGCAGAGGAAGGGGCAGAATATCAATGAGGGGAGGAAGAAGCTGTGTCCCCTCCTTCTGAAGCAGACTTCCTGATGGCTATTCAATCAGGTGCCCTCCGATTTGCAGCAGACTTGCTCCTGGCAGTTGTGCGAGCTGCGGAGGGTGGTCCTTCCTCTAGAGGTGGGTAGAGAACCGTCCGCTACACCAGGGGAGAATGAAAAGGAAGCATGCACAGGCCGAAGCTGAGGGGCCATTATGAAGCATAGGAACTCAGAGTTTGAAGCCGGAAAAGGCGAGTCAGACCTCCAGAGTGGTTGCTACCTCCAAAGCAAGAGATGGGTGGTTAGGTCCTCTATGGGTGCCATGCAGCCAAGAAGAGTTCCAGGCAGCAGCAAGCCAGCAGAGGGAGTTGAGGTGAGGGATGGCTTTGAGGGAGAAGGAAGTGGGAGAGGTGGAGGAAGGCCAGGAACAATGCTGTGGCATATGTGCTGTAAGGACGAATTCAAAGGAGTACTCATATTCATTCTGTTATCTGCCAAAGGTGCTCTGACTACCACAGAAAATGGTGTTCAGGAAAAATTAGCAGTAGCCGGCACAACACTGTGGGGCCTATGCAGAGAGCTGCGAGAAGCCCAATCTCGCCAGTTTTTTGCCAAAAATACCTACAGCAATTTAGTGAATGGCGAAAAACTGGCGACATGAGGAAAATCCGCCAGTTTTTGTTTCTTTGAAAAAAAACTCGCCGCGCGGGTGGCGAGAAGCAATATCTCGCCAGTTTTAAAACCCACCGTATTCAAGTAGCCCCGATCAGCATCTCGGCGCTGATCGCGGCAATAAAATGGAGAGATTTTCTCCAAATCGATCCGCCAACAAAAGTTGGCAAAAAGCTGGAGCTGAGCAGCGATAGGGGACAAAAAAAAAAACAGGCCCTTTTCCTGGCTCGGATTGATGCAGGGGGGCTCCAGAGCTGATACCCAGGAATATCAGCACCGGAGCCCCCCGGCATGCATCCGAGGCAGGAAAAATGCATGTACAGCCCACTTCATTACCTTAGCAGCTAACCGTTAAGGCAATGAAGGGGTTAACCCACCGTGCCAGCTTTATTGTGGGTAGCGGGGGTGGGTGAAGGGGGTATTTGGCCCTTGGTGTGAGTTTAGGGCTTGCGGGGGGGTTGCGGGTGCACTTAACCCCTTCACGACCGTAGCAGTTAATACCGCTACGGTCATGAAGGGGTTAACCCCTCCCGCTACCCCCCGTAAGCCCTAAACAACCACCGTTGGGGCTAATACCCCCTTCACCCACCCCCGCTACCCACAATAAAAAAAATCACACACAGCAGCCCCACAATAAATAAATAAATCTAAATAAATAAATAAATAAATGAATATATATATATATATATATATATATATATATATATATATATATATATATATATATATATAAAACAACAACCCCTATAACCCCTAACATACACATATATACACATCAATGATACTATAGGCCGGCGGGGGCCCTCGGGTGTTACCCGCAGGCCTGCAGTACCAATTATGTGCCCCACCCCCAAATTAATGAATAAACACATACATATTTTTAAAGAAATAACCCCCCCCTAACACATACAGTATAGTTATGGCCACAATTACTATTATCCAAAAAGGGATAATAGTGAATGTGCCCATTTTAAATACATAAACAGCAATAAATACATTAAATACATATAGCACTCACCCATGTTCGGCTGCCACGATGAAGGCCATCCTCCTCTTCATCCTGCCCATGCCCCCTCCGCTGCTGCAAAACAGACACAAGAATGAAAACATCAAAAGTAATGTCCCCTAACCACTTAATCACCATAGCGGTTTTTAACCGCTACAGTCATTAAGGGGTTAACCCACCCTCACCCACCACTCGGGACGCCTACATACCCTCCCACACTAACCCCCCACCCCGTGAGGCCTAACCACCCTCACCCACTACCCACAAGGGAGGCCTACCCACATACCGTTGGGGAACCCCCCCCCCCACCCCCAGTACCCACAATAAAAACAATACAGTGACCCACCATAAACATCATTCTATTTATTAAATACATTACCCACCCCCTGTGTCCCCCCATAAATACAAGATTTATCCTTTTACAAACAGGGTTTATAACAAAGATCCACGCAAGTCCCCGGTGGGCTGGCGGGGCACCTGACAAATATACAGGGTACCAGCAGCTCGTTTCAAACAGGTTCTGGAGGCCTGTTGGTGGGTCCCGCCAAGCGCCATGGCCCCCAGGTGGTCTCCTTGGGTCACTGTGGGCCACAATTGGGTCCCCACGGTAGGCCCAAGGATGTCTGGGAGCCCCGGGTCAGACCCACAGGTGTCTGCGGGGCCTCGGGTGGTTCCCACGGAGGTCTGGGGAACTCACGAGTGCTCACTACGGGTCCGCGATGCCCCCACGGATGTGGGACCACCGCTTCATCCTCGCACCTATGGGTCGGCGGTGCCCCCACAGATGTGGGACCACCGCTTCATCCCCGCAGACTACGGGTCCGCGGTGCCCCCACAGATGTGAGGCCACCGCTTCATCCCCGCATGTGTCACCCGTGGAACCACCATCCTGATACTCGTGAGATACCCGAGGAGACCCGCAGGTGGTCTCCAGAGGTCTCACGCAGAACCACGGAATAAACCCTAAATGTAAAAAAAATAAACCTGGCCTATACATTCAATACCCCCCCCCCAACACCTACAGTACAATAATGTGCAAAATAACTATTATCCAGATAGGGATAATAGATTATTTGTCCATTATTAAAAACATTAACTAGCATATTCAAATAAATTAAGTACTACTGACCTCATCAATAAGAAGTCTCCGTCGCCAGCAACAGCCTTGTTTTGCCCACAAAATACATAGGCAATACAAAGCCAATACATTGCAATTACATTCAGATATCAATTAACCCCTTAAACACCTTATCGGATAATAACCGCAAAGGTAATTAAGGGGTTAAGCCACACTGGCCCGAAACCCACCCTTCACCCATGAATTTGTACATTGGCTTCATCATGCAAATATATTTATATATATATATACAGAGAGAGAGAGAGAGATATATATATACACACATGATGAACCAATATACAAATAAATGTAGAAGGGTTATCAAAAACATGCTGTACTCAAAATAACACTTCTCCATAAAGACACACTACAATAAAATTAATTTCCTTTCATAATCCTAACTGATCTTACAATCAAAAACATCAAATGCCAATCAAAAACCTCAAATGACAATCAACACTCTATATTCTATACATTCTATATATGATGCATACAATCTAAGCATCATATACATTCTGCAAATGAAGGTTAACAATAACATTGCAAGCAAAATACAGATAACTCCAAACAAGTATACTTTTTTAACCAATCCAGTAAACATAAATCAATTAGCATTCATTAATGACATCCCTAAGCAATTTACATTCCATCACTGACAAATAAACAATTAACTAATTAAAGCCTGGAACTGAACAATTTAGCCTGAGAAAAAATATAAGTACCAACAAGCATACAAAATTGAAAACCAAGGCTAACCCTGACCTCAAGTACAACATACATTAGCAACGATTACATCTATCTAATTTTAAAATACTTTAAACACACATTTAAGCATAGCTGCATAGTCAAATTAATTTAAAACACATCAAATCAAGCTTTTAAAACAACATCATTTCTTACCCTGTATGTATATATCTCTCTAGACATACATACATACAGTGGCAAGAAATGATATACCACAAAAAAAATACACATTAAAAAAGCATTAAAAAAATTAACAAGTTCAATTAAATACATTTCTTTAGTTCACTTACCATTACTTGACCCCACCGACTCCCGTTGAACTGCTTACTCACGAACAAAACCACCAGGCACAGGAACCCATAAAATAAAAAAACATAAAAAAATAAACATTAAACTAAAAATCCAAATCAATCCACGGGTCTTCTAATTGTAATCCATCTTCATCTGTATTCTTCTTTCTTCTATCTTCTTCCGGGGTCTTCTTCCCGTCTTTGGCCACGTCCTGTCCTTCTCCTTCTGTAGGAGGTCCTTCCTCCTCGGCGTCTGGCTTCAAAATGAGACGACATAGGCTTTTAAAGGCCTATGACGTCACATTTTCGTCATGGTTCCCATGGTCCTGATTGGGCCGTGAAAACCATGTGTTTTGGCCGATAAAAAAAAACTGATGACGTCACTTAAAGGCAATGAAAGCACAGCCAATCAGAATGGCTTTGCTTCTATTGCCTTTAAGATGATGTCATGAAAATAAACATGGCCGTCCACACATGGTACGGCAGCCAATCAGAGCATTGCATGCAAAGAAAGCAGCAGACACCTGTGATGTTGGGTTATCTCAGACTCCCACGCTGGGAGAAGTTAAAGAAATTACAAAGAAATCTGGAGAGCAGCAAAGCAAGAACCATATCAATAAAAACTCATTCCTTACCTATGTATGTCTGTTTTTGTTTTTGTCTATGTGTTATATGTTTAGTTCTTACCTTGTTGCACTATGATTTTTCCTTTTGTCTCCCTTGCATTTTACACGATTTGTGTTGCTGTGGAGCCTGCTGTCTAAAGATTTGATCATCTACCATTGGACAATGCAGCTATTATTTGGACTATACCTTTGTTCCCTGAATTGGACTTTGAGGCGCCGGTCTGTATTGTTCATTTTTATTGACATGGGTGTTTTACTCATAGTGTACATGTGCAGGGGGTCTCCGGAGCTGAACCGCTTTGGTTTTAGGTCCGGGACCCCCTGCTTCCCGAGATACAGGCCCCTTTAGGGGGTGCCGGTATCCCTCTGCTTTGTTTACATTCCGCGGTCAAGTGATCGGGACCTTTAAATGCAGAGGGATACCGGCACCTCATAAAGGGGGCTGTATCTCGGGAAGCAGGGGGTCCCCGGACCTGAAACCAATGCGGTTCAGCTCCGGAGACCCCCTGCACATGTACACTATCAGTAAAAATGTATTTTAAATCATTTTTAATGTGCCGATGTTTGCGCAGAGAGAGCAGCGGATCTCTCTCTGCTGCAGACACATCTCGCCAGGGGACGGCTTCTCAGCAGTTTATCGCCAGTTAGCCGTCTCGCCACCGGTTACTAGCTATTTTATCAAATGGTGGTGGCGCATTCATTTGCCAGGGATTCGGCCCTTCCTGCATACAGCGAGGTTAACACGCCAAAAACCTGGCGAATTGAAACCCTGGCGAATGCAATTTTTCAGACCTTTCTGCATAGGCCCCTTAGTGTAAATGTAAAAGTTTATTGTGAGAGCAACATTTCGATCCCTGTGTGGACCTTTGTCAAGATACAGTAAATAAAGAATGTGGCATTTTAGTAAGTGGCACTTTTTGTACTTACTGTATCTTGACAAAGGTTCAACAGGCACTGAAACGTTGATCCCACAATATATTTCCATGTTTACACTAAGTCCTTTGGAGGTTTGTTTTATGATTTACATGTTTATTAGAGGGTAAGGGGGCAACTTCTTTATGTTGCTTATAGAACAGTGATATCTCGTTGTTTTGAATACTCATACCACGTGTGTGGCTAGTGCCGGCTGACATTAAAAGAGGTGAACCTGATAAAATTGTGAAGTTGCCCCATGTAATCTTGTTATATCTTCATTTAACAATGTATTAAGTATTATATGAGTGAGTGATTTTACAAAATGTACAAGCTTTTTTGCTAATCAGCATTTTCATCTAAGGATCTTATTTTTCGCGGAATGAAAACACTTTACTGAATAAGGAAATGCATTTTTAAATAATATGATATTCCTGCCCTTGTCAATAGACACAGTACATTTACATCAGTTTTACACATAAGCCTCTTTATATGATACATCCTCCAGAATCATGATATATAGATATATATCTATAAATATCTATATCTATGTGACATCATCACAAGGGTTAAGAGATTAAAATGCCAGTGGGTCAGATATATCGCAAGAAGAAATGACCATCATTGGACAAAGATGGTATTCAACTGGATTCCAAGAGAGATTAAAGACAACGACCAAAAGTACGATGGGAGGAGGAAATCATAAAATGTGTTGGAGCAACATGGCGAATAGACGCATGCAACCTCAATACATGGAGAATCATTAGGGACAACGGCTGAAGATGATGACATGTATATATAACATAGCCTTGCGGCAGTTACTTTTTTCCCTGGGCCTTTCCTCTGTCAGTCCTGTTAGTGCAGGCAGTGGAAAGGTTAATTCCTTCTTTAGGCCGGTGTGTGTTACAGCCTTGAATGACGTATCAGTATTCAAGGGCAGGCCTAGCAACTTCTGAGGGTGCCAATCTGAAGGGTGGATATTGGTTGGAACGCCCTCTGTAGTGTGTGGGCCAATCTGTATCTGGCTCTGGCTTGCTATGAGTCATAGTTAGAGACACTCCCCAAAGATGATAAATTGTGACATCCTCCCAAATTAGAGAGTTCCAGAAAGAGTGTTCAGGAAGAAGTCTGTCAGCACAGTAGAGAGAGAGAAGACTCTCCCTCCCACCCATGAGGGGCTGGGAGGGTAGGGAATTATGCCTAAGTCAGGGCTCTGACTTGTAAAGAGAGAGAAGCAGGAGATGATAAATATGTGAGAACTACTGATCTTTGTCCTGTGAGCTGACTGCCAAATAAACATCATAAAAGACCATGCTGTGTATTCCTGTCTCCGTTGAATGGAGGAGTGTCAGTAGGGGTCCATCTTCTGAACATCCCCAGGAGATTCCTGCTGGCTGGAGGCGCTGCACCCAATGAAACCAAGGTAATCTGCCCTTCCTGTCCTGTTTCTCCCCACACCACCGCGGAGCGCTCAGCCCTCCTGTTACCTACAGGTCTGTACCAGCACAGAGTAGCAGAAAAGAGCATACCCCCCCAATCTCACTTAGGGATGGGGGTAGATGTGCTACATATATATGTCTTATTTAAAAAAAACTCCTATGTTTCTGGATGCATTGTTCAGTTGTTCTTTTTGTGTGTGTGTTTACACTGTACGATGTGTTGTAGAGGGTTTTATACCTTTATTGCTCTTTCCAACATATTGTACCTACAGTAGTTTATTTTGCAAATAGATCTTTGATATATTTACCCCAGAAAATTCCACTTTTTAAATTAATTTTCTTGCTAATGTTGCTGCAGAATACGGCATGTTTAGTCTTAGCAATGTTTCAGTCGTTTTTCTATTGATTGGTTTTATTTACATTAGCAACAACTGTCATGCTACATATTGGAACATTGTAAAGCTGAAAAGAAGGGGCTCTTTTAATTCTAATGCAAAATGGTCTAAAGTAATTTAACCAATGGCCAGGAAAATAGAAAGATTACTTAAAAGACAGACGGCTGATTGGATGGCCCCAAAAAAAAACATTCTCTACTCTTCAATGTCTTTAAATGATATCACAGAAGCAACATTTGCATTGATTTAAGTTTTTTAATCAATATAATGATACTGGTGCTTTTAACTTGAATATTGATTTCACCTCTCCCAACACTTGACTTGATACATCTTTTCTATTGACATCAACAAATTTATATTCTTTGGTTCAATTAGTACACATGAGAAGACTTAATGACTTTTGCATTTGCCAAAAATAGTGCACTGCTGTTTCCATGAATTTGTTATTCTAGATCAGAGCTCTCTAGGGCAATCCTCCGGTTACTCCATGATATTTCTATGTGAACCGTTGATGAGGGTTAAACAATTATTTTTGCTAACTCCACCTTATCATTAATTCCACTGTCTGATTATATGTAAATGCATTCTCTCTGTTTAACTTCAGTAACTAGTTTGGTTTTAACCTTCAGAGTGTCCTTTATAATGTATCTGGTATGGCATAGGCCCTGGCATGCCAGAGACCCAAATGACCTAATAGGTACGTCATGTGTACTTGCTCTTTTTCTAGGGGAAAATCAGACTGACCACTTTGATGCAGCAGCTAGCCCGATTAAAATGAAAGTGGAGCCCCCTTTACTTCGATTTTTGCCATGCAGGGCCTTGTCACATGCATGTGACTGGTCTAGGAGCAATCATATGACCATAAGGACCACGGGACCCCCAGGACTGTAAAGGATAAAGCAGCAATACCCCCCAAAAATCAAATATTTGTTTTATTTTACTGTGACATTCAAACATCCGTGGACACACATGCCTAGATATTAAATATTTGACTCTTCCAAGGAACTACAAAAATGGCTGCCGGGTCGCCCAATCATAAGCTGCAATGTCACCTCATGATTATGATTATGTCACAGCTTTCTATTTCCTGCAGAGTGAGGTTGACCTCAGTGACCATATTGGTTTTCCTGGACAAGAATTCTTGTAATGGAATGTCAAAATAAATCTCTCAGCTAATGGGCATCCTACATAGCTTGGAGTACCCTGTTTCAATTTCGAGATCTCTCTCTCTCTCTCTCTCTCTCTCTCTCTCTCTCTCTCTCTCTCTCTCGTCATTTCTACATGTTTATTCTCAGAAATCTACACCTACAGTTCAGAAAAAAAGAGAAGCAGGAACTCTTCTAAAAATTGCACTCTAACCAATATAAAAACTTAACTTTTAATTATATTTAAATATAAAACAAATTAAGAAATACAGTACTAAATACATACTAATAATTAACTAAAATAAAAGGTACCATAGTCTCTCTCTCTGCCATCCATTAAAGCAGAGAGTAATTGCCGCAGCCTAGTCAGTGCTAGTAAAATCTCTAATGTTCAGAGGTTAGGAACACTTTAATTAGCCTCTTAGATGCAAGATTACTGGTAAGTGTGCCCTAGGCTGTCTCCATAGTAGCTAATTGGTACTGTATATTGCTACACGGTGTGCTCTTACAAAGCACCACTCATAAAAACTCAAATAGTATACTGAAGCTCCTTCATCTAATCCCTTAATTAGCAAATTACAGTATTAACAAAGTGGTGAAGAGACTGGGGATATTTATGAATTAGGGAGATGGAATCTTCCCCTAAGCAAACTGATAGATAAATAAAGCACTGATGCGCGTTTCGCTGGGAGGCGCTGCTTCATGGGTGGTCCTCTTAAGGGACAATTGTCGGGGTTAGCATATAACAAACAAAAGTTAAAATATATAACAGACAGAACCCACCCACATGGTGATTGACAATACAGGAGCTGAGTGAGTGAATTGCAGGGTGGTTCAAGTGCGGAATTATAAAAAGAAGGAAAGGCAGTGTTCAGTGTGTATTATTAGCAGTGGATAGTGTCCAGTAGGTTTCATTTGTTTTTATTATGTGGAAATTAAAACAGAGTACAAATAAAACTGAATCCAGTGCACTGTAACTAAAAATAAAGTGCATTAAAGGAGGAGATGTAATTGAAAAGAAACCAGATGGGGGAATACCGAGCAGAGTACCCCGCTTAAGGCCCACTGGGAGGTAAATGCAGTTACCTGCCTATTGGTCACAGCGTGGGTGAGCTCTGCTCAGATACGGGAGGGCACCAGCACCCCGAATAGGGCCTGGCAGGTAAGGGATAAATCCTCAGCCAAATGTACAGAAGTACAGCATATGTTAGCATTAAATACTCCAGATTGCTGATTTGACGAAGCAAACTGCAACATTTTATTTATTTATTTATAAAAATGTTTTACCAGTAAGTAATACATTGAGAGATACCTCTCGTTTTCAAGTATGTCCTGGGCACAGAGTTATAAAAAATACATGGTTACATTAAAAGAACAGGGTTATACAGTGAATTCACAGACATTTCATGGACAGATAGTTGGAAAATTGGGTACAGGGGATAAAGGGCTTATGAGTTTCAGGTGGAAATAGAGCAGCTTTAACATCAACCTACATCAGCAAACGGCAGCAAACGGCTCATACCCTTTGGCTGCCTATTGAGGGATATTGGAGCGCAGACTGAGGACCAGGTAGAGACAGGAAGCCAATAGGGCTGCGTTATCCCCGAGAAGGAGAACAGATACTTTTGGCGCGCTCAGGACCTCGCATGCAGTCGGGAGATCTACCCCAATGGAGCAGGTAGTGTCCAGGGAGCAGTGCGTCCATGGACTAGGCCAGATTGCCCTGTAGACCCCAGCTAGGCCGTGATCACAAGTAGTTTGTGGCTGCTGCAGGGAAGACCCATAGCTAGGGACACTTCCCCAGTAATTACAGTGACAGAGTGCTGCATCCACACCAGACGCCAAGCGGTGACTGTGGCCTGCGGTCTGGGACCTGACCAGGCCTATCCATTATCAGAGAGTATTAAAAAGGACACACTCCAACAGGAGCCCCTCAGAGGTGTACCGGACGCTTGACGATCCACGCGCGGAATGGGACCCTCAGTCAAGATGGCCTGGTCTGGACTAAGACCAGGAAGGTATAGTCACAAAGTGCACCAACCGCCATACACACTTTGGGGTGGGGTTGCTGTTGTGGACATCTGGTGGTTCAGTGCCCAGGGCACCTTATTACTTTGGGGGAACCTCACAGGTGGTGGTCTTACACTGTGGGGGTATTGTGTGGATGCAGCCTTGTATGGCCTTGTTATTACCAATGTTATCAATTATATGCCAGTAAATATAAGTTAGCCATACTGTGCACATGTGTTATTATCTGTTACTGGTGGGTTCCTGGGAGAGGTTATCCTACTGCGTTAGGATCTCTATCAGGTGGAGGCGCTGCATACCAACAAATGTCATCACCCCAGGCTCCCAGTGTGGCAGCACAAAAAGAGTATGGTGAGATCTTCAATTACGAAATAGGGTTGATCGAGATTCCACCAGGGGGAGTGAGGCACATGACAGCAGTGGTCAACTACCTAGGACGTGACAAAGCCAATCAATACTTCTCCCTAGAGACCATATCCGCGGAAGACATCAAGAGAGGGGACAAGATGGTTCCAGAGATACGGTAGTGGAGATCCTCCTTTCCCGAGAAAATTACGTTGACCATCCAAAATATCTCACCTTGCTACCAGCAAGAAGAGCCAGCTGGGTTGCAGTTTGATTTGGGGGAGTCGACCCTGTCAGAAGACTGGAAGAGATGGCTAAGTGCCAAGCTGGAAGAACGCCGGTAGGCGTTCTCCACTAGTGAGATGGACATAGGCTGCAGCAAGAAGGCCCAGCACACGATCCGTCTGAATGATACCACGCCATTCCGAGAGCGTTCAAGACATATCACTCACAGAGATGTGGAGGATGTGAGAGACGTCCTGAAGGAGATGGAGACAGCGGGCATAGTGACAAAATCCCGTAGCCCATATGCCTCTCCGATTGTGGTGATACACAAGAAAAATGGGTCAGTCCGCCTGTGCGTAGACTATTGGACCCTGAACAGGCATACTGTACACAACCAGTACACTCTGCCATGAACAGAAGAGATCCTCAACACGTTGACAAGGAGCCACTGGTTCAGCGTGCTGGACCTGAGGTCTGGGTACTACCAGTTACCCATGACCTCTGAGGACAGGGAGAAAATGGTGTTTGTGTGCCCCCTCGGCTTCTACCAGTTTACCTGAATGCCCCAAGGCATTTGCGGTGCCCTGGCAACTTTCCAGTGACTGATGGAGAACACCATTGGGGATATGAATCCTCTGGAGTGTCTAGTCTACCTCGATGACATTATCGTGTTCGGAAGAACTCTTGAAGAACACGAATAATGACTCTAGAAGGTGTTGGATTGACTGGGCAAGGAGGGCCTGATGTTGTCCCTAGACAAGTGCTGGTTCTGCCGCATGTCAGTCATCTACGTGGGGCACATTGTGTCTGCCGACGGAGTGGCTACCGACCCTGCCAAGGTCGAAACCATGGTGAACTAACCAAGACCAGACAACGTGATGGAGCTGCGATCCTTCCTGGGGTTCTGTGGATAATACCGCTGCTTCATAGAGGGATACTCTAGTAAAGCCAAGGTCCTCCACAACCTACTAAAGATCTATCCAGATGAACCTTTCAGCGACAAGTGGACGTCTGCCTGTAAAAAGACCATCACAAGACTCAAGAAAAGCCTGACGGAAGCCTCGGTCCTGGCTTACGCCGATCTGGAGAAACCATACATCCTGCATGTGGCTGCCAGTTTCAACAGGCTGGGAGCTGTACTACACCAGAAGTATCCTGCTGCCTTGCTGTACGTGAGCCAAAGTCTAACCCCAAGTGAACAGAACTATCCGGTTCATAATCTTCAGTTCCTGGACCTCACGTGGGCAGTAGTGGAGAAACTCACGATTATCTATACAACGTTTCTTTCGAAGCTCGAATGGACAACCATCTGACGTATATCCTTACCTCCGCTAAATTGGATGCCACTGGTCACAGATGGCTGGCGGCTCACTCCAATTATCAGTTCACCTTGAAATACAAACCGGGGCCTCTAAACATCGGAGCCGATGATCTCTCCAGGAGACCTGGACTGAGCACAACACAAGACGATGATCTGTTGGAAGAAATCCCGGGACCTGGGATGTGAGCAATGTGCTCCACTGCTGCAATAGTGGAGGACAAAGTAGCGTTTTCCGAGTTGAGAGTGGCCGATTCATTAGGATTACACCCAAAGTTGCTCCCCGATGCCTACTGCCAACCCGATGGCATAGCCATCACCCAGGACACCATCCTAGAATGGAACGAGTACAGGCCCAGATGCGTGATCCAGTGGCTAACGCTATATGCAAGGCCATACACCAGAATAATCCCCCCATGGTGGAACGTGCCCCCATTGACGCTGTCGCGGTTATCATGAGGGAATGGGACAAATTCCAGATAGGGCGTGGCCTCCTTTACCAGATCGTCCCCTACCACAATCACTCGGACAGGAGACAGTTGGTTCTGCCCAGAAGCCTCCAGTACCATGTCCTGGTCTGACGACCACGGACACCTGGGGGTTGACAAGACCTTCATATTAGGGTGGGACTGATTCTTCTGGCCCAAAATGTGGGAGTCTGTAGAATGGCATTGCCAGAAATGCCTTAGATTTATCCAGCGGAAGACACTGCCCACCTGTGCAGCCACAATGGGCCATCTGAAAAGATCTGATCCCATGGATCTTGTCTGCGTGGATTTCTTGTGCATAGAGCCTGATTCAAGAGGCATCGGGAATGTGCTGGTGGGGACCGACCACAATACGCGATATGCTTAGGCGTTCCCCACCAAAGGTCAGAAGGCGATAACGGTGGCTAAAGTGCTGTTGGAGAAATATTTCATACACTATAGTCTGCTGAATCGGATGCACTCTGACCAGGGAAGGGACTTCGAGAGCAAGCTTATCAAGGAGCTTCTCAACTTGATTAACATCCAGAAGTCTAGGATTACTCCATATCATCCAGAGGGAGACTCTCTTCAAGGAGGTTAAATTAAACACTGTTAGACATGCTAGGCACCCTAAAGGGCTCTCAGAAATCCGAATGGAGCAAACACGTTTAAGCGCTGGTGCATGCGTACAACTGCATCAAGCATGAATCTAAGGGATGCACACCATATTTCATGAACCCAGAGCGAGAGGCATGACTGTCTGTGGACATCTGTTTCTGGGTTTGTACCGACGGGGTACCCAATATGGATCACTAACGATATGTGAAGCGACTGCAGGACAGCCTGCACCGTGCATATCCGTTGGCGGAAAAAGCTACCGCCCAGCTGAACGCTTGCAACAAGCGGAGGTATGACCACAAGGACCGCTATCGGGAACTTCAGCCTGGGGATGCTGTTCTCCTATGAAATCTATGAATCCCCGGCAAACACAAGCTAGCCGACCGCTGGCGTGACCGGCCTTTGAACAAGAACCCCAGATGCCAGGCCTCCCTGTCTAGCGTATACGGGACGCGGATGGCAGGGTAAAGGTTTGGCACAGAAACAATTCCACAAGTGGGAAAAAGTGACCCCAAACCAGAGACAATAGTAAGAGCCAGTGAGCAAGAGGGGTCTGAAGAGCACTCAGATTCACTAGTTGAAGCAAATCATATCCTATGGAAGGAATTTCCGCTGGTTCAAATGGAGACTAGTGGGCCCCCGAAGGAGCAACGGGTAATGGGCCCGAGCCCTATGTACCCTCGCCAGTGGCTTCAACAAGCCATCCACTTGATTTACAAAGCCCAAGCTTCATTCATCAAAGAGACATTACAGAGACTGATTCACCTCTTATGAGAGGATCTGAACCTCAAGCCCATGACAGCCTCTCCCACGAAGGAGACATTGATGAGACTCACAGAAGTCAGTGAGTGACGCATCCTCCCACTAGAGTGGCCTACGATTCGTTAGGGACACCCCACTATCTCAGCAGCTATCTCGAAGCAAGCTTGCTTCAGTAATAGCCATGCCCATCGAAATGTTCAATTTGGTTTAGAGTCATGTGTGTTGTGTTAAGTTGTATATAATAACCATGCATTTTTATTATATAATGTCTGTGTTATGATGTTCCCAAGTGGAGATGTTGGAGTCTCCACTAGGGGAAGGATATAGCCAGGTCCCTTTAGTCCCCTTACCTCTTGGCCTGTGAGGCAGGGGACGGCTGCTGTGTGGGTCCGGGTGCCTCCGAGACTATGGGTGGACCCGCGGTGGTGCGGGGAGACTGCATGCTTGCCAGAGGAGCTACAGGGCTCTGTGACACTTGCTAATCACGCATGCACAATGGAAGCATTGTGCATGCGCAGTACAGCCAAGAGTGCAGCGGCCATTAGAGATAGGCTCTGCATGGGACTACAAGTTCCAGCAGCCTCAGGGGCTGCTAGGCTGGTGGGGGAGCAAAGCCAATAGGGCTGCGGTATCCCCAGGAAGGAGAAGAGATACGTTTGGTGCGCTCAGGACCTCGCACGCAGTCGGGAGAGGGACCCCAACAGAGCAGGTAGTGTCCAGGGAGCAGTGCTTCCTGGACTAGGCCAGATTTCCCCCTAGGCCCCAGCTAGGCCCTGGTCACGAGTAGTTTGTGGCTGCTGCAGGGAAGACCCATAGCTAGGGACGCTCCCCCAGTAGTTACAGTGACAGAGTGCTGCATCCGCACCAGACGCCATGCGGGGACGGTGGCCTGCGGTCTGGGACCAGACCCAGGCCTTTCCATTATCAGAGACTATTAACAGGGACATACTCCAATGGGAGTCCCCTCAGAGCTTGACCAGATGCTTGAGGATCCATGCCCGGCGTGGGACATATTGCAGCTCGGTGAACCCACAACCAAGATGGCCTGGTGTGGACCAGGAAGGTATCGTCACAAAGTGCACAAACGGCCATACACACTATGGTAGCACTGCCACACACTTTGGAGTGGGGTTGCTGTTGTGGACATCGGGTGGTTCGGTGCCTAGGGCACCTCATTACTTTGGGGGAAACTTACAGGTGGTGGTCTTACACAGTGGGGGTATTGTGTTGCTGCAGCCTTGTATGGCCTTGTTATTACCAACGTTATCAGTTATATGCCAGTAAATATAAGTTTTCCATACTGTGTGTGTGTTATTTTCTGTTACTGGTGGGTTCCTGGGAGAGGTTATCCTACTGCGCTAGGATCTCTCTCAGGTGGAGGAGCTACATACCAACGAACGTGATCACCCCAGGCTCCCAGTGGCGGAGGATCGTGCAATCAGCACGCGTAGTCTCTTTAGTCACGAGGAAAGAGGGCTACATAAAAGTACAAAGAAAATGTTTGTAGAAATATACTATAAACCACCAAACATCTGTGAGATTGAGGAAGTCAAAATACTTTGATTTTAATTATCCTGACAAACTTGAACAATGAGAATAGCATTACAACTAAAGGAAACAGTTTTTTGGGGGTCCTAAAAGACAATTATCTGACCCAAACTATAGATGGAACCATCCAGGAGGAAGGCAATACTGGATTTCAAAAAATGTAGAAGTCATAACATTATAAATATTAAAATCAGGAAACATTTGGGAAACAATGATCATAACATTGTTTTATTTGAAATAAATGATCAAAAAACATATTATTCTGGTTCAACAAAGAATTTACATTTTAAAAAGATAATTTTTAATAAATTGAGAAATAATCTACAAAGAATACATTGGGATGACACTTTTGCAGAGAAAATTAAGAAGATAAATGGGCAGTCTTTAAAACATTATTAGGTAAGTACACTTATCAGTGTATATACTTGGGTAAGAAATATAAAAGAAAGATGTCTAAACCAATGTGGCTAAATAAACAGGTAGGAAAGAAATGGAAACGAAGATAGTATGTTAGGGCTAGTGTTAAAAGGGGGGGGGGAACTAGACAAATTAGAACAATTCAGTTTCATTCGGGAGTGGGGGGGCGCTGGTTGGAAAGTGGGGACCAACTGGTTCTTTTTGTATAATTTTCCCTACCTTTTGACAAATGGTTTACTGTATATTTCTGAAAATACAATAAATAAGATTGAAATAAAAAAAAGGGGGGGGGACTAAAAGGGAGCTTCATTGTGTTTTGTGTTTGTGGGAGCAAGTGAGACCATTTTGAACTGTCAAAGAAATGATGAAATATTAATAGAAATGCTAATACAGTGCTCTTAATATTTTATTCTTATGAAAGACCATAAGGTCAGTTGTACACTGTGTCACAATGTTTTACTGTTCTTGCAGCATTTGATAATTAGTAGTATAATGTTTTGATTCCTAGCAAACTCAAAAAATGCAAGAAAATCTTCAACTGTTCAACATAAAAATAAAACGTTGATAGACTTTACATTAAAATATATTAGACTAAGATTGGGGGGGGAGGGGGCGCTGGGTGGATGGGTGGAGAGTGGAGACCAACTGGTACACTCTCCTACTCCCCCTCACCCCCTACATTACTTACCCTCCACCTTACCCCCTTCCTCCCCCCGCCCCCCCACACACCCCTTCTCCTTTATCCTTTCTCTCATTTTTTCTATCTTTCTAGCAATCCACTTTAAGTTCCTTTCAGAGATAGTGAAGAAGCTGTATGCTAGATAAGATCAAAGGGACCAACTGATACATAGATCATTAGATGGTCCAATTTTAAGAAAGAATGCTACTGTATATACTATTTTATGAAGATAAATGTTTGCTAGGTATGTAAACACCATGAACAATGTTCTTTTCATATATTTTCCCCTACCTTTTGACAAATGTTTTACTGTATATTTCTGAAAATACAATAAATAAGATAGAAATAAAAAATATATATTAGACTAAATGTACATATGATTAAAGCATATTTACATCAATAAACCCCTCTGGCCTGGAGGCGCATGCGCGGCGGCAAAGAGCATGGTTGTCTAGCCTGAGAGCTCTCTGCCCCGCTGCTAGACAATTTAATAAAAAAAAAATTCAAAATTGGACAAAAAAGTCTGAAAATTACCCCACAAGCACAGTAACACGGGAGGATGTTAAAAAAACTGCCGAAAACCCCGAAGAAAAAAGGGCTACCTGAGTACTTCGGCATCTCCAGGAGAAACAAACCGGGCCCTGCAATGGCGCCGATTTCAAATCAGGGCTCCGACACAGAGCACGAAGGGGAAGAGGAGGAGAGCGACAACCCCGAGCTGATGCCGGTTAGGGTCCGCGATTTCAACCGCCTTTACATGGACTTGAAAACGCTGTTACAAGCGGAAATAAAGGAGTTAAAAAAAGAAGTTGGTTCTCTGGGGGAGCGGACCGGCCAAATTGAAAAACAGCTGGATCTCACTACCAGGACCACAAAGAAAAATGAAAAAAAATCTGCAGATCTCCAGCACCAGATTAACGAAATAAGGGAGCGCCAGGAAGACGCTGAAAACAGAGATCGGCGAAATAATATGCGCATCAGGTGGGTTCCTGAGTCGGTAGGGGACTGTGAGGAATATGTGCTGCGTTGGATGGAGTCCCTGCTGCCGGAGATACCCAGAGAAAGGCTAGAGATGGACCGCTGCCACCGGGCGCGGCGTTCTATGCCCCTGCAGTCTGAACAGCCCCGGGATATAATAGTGCGGCTGCATTATTACGGCTCTAGGGAGGCTGTGCTCCGCAAAACCCGAGCCAGCACAGCAATTGATTTTGAGGGGGCTCGACTACTAATCTTACAGGATTTGTCCCCAACAACTCTGCTAAGAAGGAGGAACTTAATCCCCATCACCAAGATCTTAAGGGATAAAGCCATCCGGTACCGCTGGACCTTCCAATTCGGATTACTGGTGATCCGGAATGGGAGGCCAGTCTCTATGAGGGACCCAGAGGAAGGGGACGCCTTCCTGCAGAAGCTGGGCCTGAAAGAGACCCTCACCACCACGGGCGATGCAGTGGAGGCCCCGGACCCCATCTGGTCCACGGCTGGACGCTCTCCCAGACCTGGGACGGATAAAGATTGAGAGCGGGGAGGTTAGTTAGCCCAACGTTCCAGAACACTGTTAGGCGGTGTTTCCAGTTTCAAGTTTCACAGTTTTCCAAGTTGCTACAACCCTCACCAGTTGAATAAATTTGCCGCCACACTAGCCACCGAGGAACCACTACAGTGGCGGGAGGAGAGGGTGAACTGTTTTACCAATCGGAATCTGTAATGGAGAAGGTTACTTACCTGTTTTCCCTGCTTCTGGATCCAAAGATGGCGGCAGCCACGAGGCAGATGGAGTCTCACGCTGGAACGCAAACCCCGGATATCTAAGGAGCGGGGGAGGTGAGCACGCGCTTACCTCCAGTCTGGCGCGAAATGAGATCCAAGATGGCGGAGACCGGACATCCTGTGACGTCAAGAGGCGGAGCATGAGCGGCCATCTTGGAGGAGGTGGAAATGGCACCGAGTGGCCGCAGTCACAGGCAGCTCAGGAGCATGGAGGTCACGAGCAGTAGCTGCGGAGGCGGAAGGACAACGGACAAGTGGCGAAGGCAGCGGCAGACGTGGCAGCCCCGCACACTCTTGATACCACAATCGCAGGGGCACTAAGGAGGGGGCGGAGAGAGAGCGGGGGTAGGGTAGGGTTAACAATAGCGTAGCGGTTAGTAAGGATCCAAAGTCGAATTAGGGATTAGCAGGAAGGCGGCGGAGGGTCAGGAGTGAGGTAGGATTATAGGCAGGTCAGTGGGAAGGTACGAGGTAGATAGTTAGCATGGCTGGGGGAAGTAGCAGTGTATGACAAGGACAGGGTATGGTAGTTGAGACATGAGAGAGACGGAGAAGTCGAAAAGATAGTTAGAGGGCGTCAAGAGGAGCAAGTAGAGGCAGGTAAGGTAGGAAAGAGGGGAAAGGGGGAAGTTAAGAAGGAGTAGGAGTTAGCGGGAAGGCAGTGGGAGTGGAGGGCATGAGCGTAAGGGTCGGATGGGAAAAACGAGGAAGTTATGAGAAGACGGATATAGTAAGTGATAGAAAAATAGAAGGATAGTAGCAGCACGTGACGAGAGAGATAGGTGTATAGGGAGGGTAATGAGTAAGTAGACAGGTACTCCAAACATGTAGGTACAAATAGCAGAGAGAACAGAAGGTGCAGCAGGAAGGCAGAGGGGGATTGGCAGTCTGAATGAAGCTGGTCACCCCAAGACAGAGGGACAAAAAAAAAAAAGCAGGAACAACATATGGAAGTGAGAATAATAATATAGAAGGGAGGACTCGGATGACACAATATATTAGACCTACAGGCGGCACGGTAGAGTTATAAGTCTCAGTGAAGAGAGAGGGGGATGATTACAATCACCAAAGTTAGTGGCGAGGTTACATTAAGTATAGGGATAGTAGAAATAGTTAGCGCTACAGTTAGCAAAGTTTTTTTATGTTCACATGTATTAGAAGCGGGACAGGGGTATCAAAGCAGGGACCTGCTCCGCGGTCTGCATGGGCCTCAGGCCTGAGCCTGGTGATGTTCATATCCAGGGCTCTGGCGTGGTCCTTTGGTGGGAAGGGAGGGGGAAGGGGGGGTAGATCGGGAAGGACGGTACCCCACCTTGGCCCTCATGCAACCAAAGGCGATGAACTCGGACTCCAGTTGGCTGAGCCAAGGACCCGAGGACTTTATTTGTGTGTTCACTTTGTGGTTATGTGTTTGTCTTTCCCCACCTTCCCTCTTGTACCTCCCCAGCCCCCATCCTACCCAGGCCAAAGATACCCGAAAAGAGCGACGATTGCTGGAGTCACATCACAGCTGGGAAGCCACAGGTGCAAAGTTAAGGTACACCACGGCAGCAGGTCACAACCATACCATAGATGAGTAAGGAAATAACATTAATCTCACATAACATGAAAGGATTCAATAATCCCATTAAAAGAAAAATTGCATTTAAGGATTACATCCGCAAAAGGGCTGATATCGTCTTCCTACAAGAGACCCACTTTTCACAGAATAATCACCCCAAATACTTAGACAAACATTACAGGACATATTACCTGGCCTCGGCGCCTGTTAAAAAAATAGGGGTGGCCATCCTAATACATAATCGGTTATCACTATAAGTAGCTAAGACTTATTCCGACGCAGACGGTAGATACTGTACATCATAATAACAGGGACACTACAGGGTCAACTGCTAACGTTAGCCTCAGTGTACGCTCCCTGCGAGCACGCCCCGGAGTTCTTCACTCAATTCTTCAATATATTATACAACAAAGCACAAGGCAGTATTCTGTTAGCGGGGGACCTCAATAGAACGCTGGACCCGGACTTGGACAGATGTACGGGGACTAACCAACCACAGAAACAGGACATACTAACAATTACCCAGGAGATGAGGGAGTGCCAACTAGTTGACATATGGAGGGAACAGCATCCTATAATGAGAGAATATACCTTCTTCTCTCACCCCCATAACAGATACAGCAGGATAGATTACTTCCTGATATCAAACAGGGTGGTCCCGGTGGTCTCCCGTACAGGGATTCATGACATTTCTTGGTCAGACCACGCGCCCATAGAGCTGCGGTGCACGCTAAGTTCGCTGGACAGACCTGGAGCGAACTGGAAACTGAACGAGCTCCTACTTAAAAACCCGATATCCGAGCGGGAAATAGGGGATAAAATAAAGGAATATTTTGAGATCAGCGAGGTGAGTGTCTCTTCACACTCGACACTCTGGGAAGCCCATAAGGCGACTATGAGAGGGATTCTGATTAATCTGGCCGCCAAATAAAAGAGAGAGAAGGAGACTCGGATAAAGGAGCTACATGAGAGACTAGCACACCTCTCAGCACTTCACATAGTCAATAAACAGGATGATATGCTGAAGGAGATATCGGACACTAAAATCAAACTCAATCTGTTGCTGACCTCCCAGGCCGAAAGGGAGTTGGCCTGGTCTAAGCGTAAGTTTTATGAAAAAGCCAACAAGCCAGAAAGGCTTCCAAATTACTGTATCTCATCAATTCGAACACAGAGGGGGGACCTTACCTCCAATCCTAGATTGATCGTAGAGGAATTTAAACTGTATTACGAAGCTCTCTACGATGGAGATAAGGTCAGCCACACACAACAAACAGGAGAGATACTAAAAGATTTTCTAAAAGAGGCACAATTACCCAAATTGAGCAGAGGAGAGAGAGAAGCGCTACAGGGGGACTTTACCCTAGAGGAACAAGCCGAGGTAATAAATTCACTTAAACCGGCCAAGGCACCAGGTCCAGATGGCTTCTCAAATTTATATTATAAAAAATATCTGAAAACTCTAGCCTCACAACTATTGAAATTATTTAATGAAATTCTCGCAGGGGCCTCCTTCCCAACTCAGATGCTCCAAGCCTCCATCTCACTGATCCATAAGACTGGTAAGGACCCGGCAGACTGTAAGAGCTACCGGCCCATCTCCCTGATCAATTCGGATGTAAAAATCTTTTCTAAACTATTAGCCAACAGGGTGGGTATCGTCCTTCCCAGATTAATACACCCGGATCAGGTGGGTTTTATCTGAGGCAGGCAAGCGGCAGACAATACTAGACGGAAAATAGATTTGATTGATTTGGCTAAGAAACGTAACATCCCGTCAATGGTATTAAGTCTGGATGCAGAGAAGGCCTTCGATAGAATAGACTGGCCCTACCTGAAGGAGGTATTGAGAGCATTTGGCTTTGAAGGACGGATTCTCGAAGCCATCCTGGCATTATACAACGGCCCTACAGCTAGGGTGCGACACCAGGGCTTCCCCTCGGAACAATTCAATATCTTTAGCGGGACAAGACAGGGGTGTCCCCTGTCCCTGCTGTTATTCGCCCTGTGTGTCGAACCTCTGGCGGCACATATTCGCCTAAGCCCCGATATCTCAGGGATAGAGGTAAAGGACCAAGCTCATAAGGTGGCACTGTATGCGGATGACGTGATCCTGACACTGTCTAAACCCCTCACCTCCCTGCCCAATGTCTTTGAGATTCTGGGAAAATTCAATCAAATTTCTGGGTTCAAAATCAATCCGACCAAATCAGAAGCCCTCAACATAAATCTACCACGCCCGGGAGAAAAATTAATAGAACTAAATTTTAATTTCAAATGGCAAGCCTCCTCTATCAAATAGCTTGGGGTATACATTACCAAAGATTATAACTCACTTTATAAAGCAAATTACCCAAAACTGTTTAAGACTCTAAGAGAGGATCTCAGAGTATGGGTCGGATATGGCATTTCATGGTTTGGGAGAATTCATAGTATTAAAATGAACCTTCTCCCAAAGGTGCTTTATCTGTTCCAGACCCTTCCGGTACCTTTGATTCACACCGACATCCTATCCTTACAGTCTCGAATATTTAATTTTATTTGGAACAACAAAGACCAGCGAATCACGAAAGGCATCTTTAAAAGGCCAGCAACGAAGGGGGAGTTAGCGGTACCTTGCTTGTTGGCATATTACAAGGCAGCCCAGTTGAGCCAAATTGTCCAGTGGCACTCAGACCCGTCTTTGCGGAGATGGGTGGCACTGGAAAGAGACTGCTGTGCACCAGTTGAGCTGCACGATTTAATCTGGCTGCCCAAACACTGTGGCAACAAAATAAAGATGCTGCTACAGGCCGTGGCGAACTCTTTGGCGGTATGGGGGAATACCAAATTTAGACATAAGCTCACCACCAAACAATCCCTGATGACCCCGTTACTCAAAAATCCGGATTTCGCTCCGGGGATGATCAGTAATAACTTTCTAATCTGAGCACAATCGGGTTATAACCGACTAAAAGATCTGGAGGAGATAAAATTTATTAAAACATTTGCGCAAATCAAATCAGAAAAAGGAGTACCAAATACTGAACTATTTAGATACCTCCAGATCAGAGCTTTTTACAATAAAGCTCCAATTCGGCCACCAAGAACAAATTTCGAGCAGCTGTGTTCTAGAGGAACGGACAGAAGGGGACTAACCTCTAGGATGTACATGGAAGTGATCTGTCCTGGGAGGACTGATGAACCCCGACTTAACTACATGACGAAATGGGAGACAGACTTAGGGGAGACACTAGAAGACGAAGACTGGGATCATATCCTACAGGCTGCAGCCAAAAGCTCAGTTTGTGCCACGTTAAAAGAGAATGCATATAAGGTCCTTATGCGTTGGTATCACACCCAACTAAAACTTTCTAAATTTGTTAAGGGGTACTCGCCACTCTGCCCAAAGCAGTGCGGGGAGACAGTGGACTTAAAACATATGCTGTGGTCCTGCCCGAAGGTGGTCCCGATTTGGGAAAACATTAGGGAATGGTTACAAAGGATTCTCAATTTGGAGATCCCCCTGGATCCGTGGCTGTTCTTACTGGGCAGGCGGATCCAGGGATTGCCAAAAGCGGCACACAAGATGGTTGCACATTTCGTAACCGCCACCCAATGCAAGATCGCAGCAGTGTGGAAACAGAATGAAATTCCAATTATCCCCAGAAATCGGAATAGAATTTGGCATGTTTGCCAGATGGAACAGTTGAGGAGTTGGGTCAACGACTCTGGCTCAAATTTCCTAAAAGTCTGGGCGCCATGGATTGCCCAGACAGACATCCCAGGGGTAGATATCGGCACAATCCTGCATTAATAGCGTTGAATGCGTTCTCCGATGACGTGTCAAGACTCATGCACTAGAGATTAGGAGCCAGGTAGGATACACCCCGAGACCAGATGACAGGGGAGCTAAGCTTTGAATACATGGAAGGATACAGCCGAAACGATGCAGTCACAGATGCAACATTCATGTAATAGGCTCAAGGCCGTCCCACCCTGCCCCTCCCTCCCCTTCTTGTGTGTACTTTTGTTGTCTTGTCCGGGTTATGTAGGTCAGGTTTGTCAAGTCCCGTGATTAAATGTTGTTGGTCAAATGCAAAACATATTGGTGCTCGATCCCAGCGGATGCGGGGATCGGGGCAGTACTGGTATGGGTAATGCGATACTTAACAATGGAATGTGTCACATTGTATGCTCTGTAAAACCCACTAAAAATGCAAGTTGAAAAAAAAAACCCTCTGGCCTGGAGTCATCAACCTTTTTTAAATTGAGTAAATATTGCACCTAGAAAAAATAATTTCAGGTACATGTTAACCAATTTTGTGACCTATGTCATAAATATTGAGGTAATATTTACTGTTGTGCAATATTTTTAGACTAGTCACGATGCAGTAATTAAAGAAACCGATAATTACACGTTGATTACTGTGTTGCGATTAAATAGGGGAGAGTAATGTTATATTTCAACCATAGGGTTATGTAATAATTTATATTGATGATTATATACAGTATATAACCCTATGGGAAAAACTTTCCGATTTTGTGAAAATCTCCAGGTACAAAATTAATAATGACAAATCAGAGGCTCTAAATCTGACCCTCCCAGACCCGGAGATTAAATTACTAAAATTGAATTATTGAATTAATTGAACTATAGATGGAGCTCCACTCACATTAAATATCTGGGAGTAAATGTGACCAGGAACTACCACTCTCTATACCAAAGCAACTACCAACCCCTGTTCGACAAAACCAAAAGGACTTGGCGAAGTGGTAAGGATACCAGGTGGATCAGAAGAATAGTTTCAGTTAAAATGAATATACTCCCTCGGTTATTATATCACTTCCAGACCCTACCGGTCCGGATACCTAGATCCGAACTAAAAATTTTACAAAATAGAATATTTCACTTTATCTGGCAGGGCAAGAGGCCCAGAATTGCTAGGCCAGTTATGATGACCTGGAAACTAAGAGGGGGCATGGGAGTCCCAGATATCTCAAAATATTACCAAGCTGCCCAATTACGGTGGTGGCTTGGGATGCTGATCCAAGCCAATACTGCTGGTTGGCTATAGAATCCCAGAATGCCTTCTCTGCTAATATCCTTATAGGCCCAAATAAAAAAGATCTACAGGCAAAGGGGTTTGAGCTTGGCCCGATGAGATGCACCTGGGAGACCTTGACCAAGTCCAAAGGCAAATTTAACCTCACGTCTCCCACCTCACAACTTTTCCCACTTTTTAACAACCCCAACTTTCCCCCAAGATGTGGCACCAAACAATTTGACCCATTTAAAGCAAGGAATATGAGAGCAATTGCCGATCTATTCCACAATGGGAAATTTCTTAGTTTTCTTAGCTTCGTACCAGATACGAAACACAAGACTTAGATATGTTTAAATATCTGCAGTTCCGGCATTTCCTCCAAAAGATTTCCACAAAGTTGGAATTTTCCCCTCTTTCAAGCCTTGAAGTACTGTGTAAAAGAAGCGTGTACCAAAAAGGCATATGCTGGTATATGAATATGGTATGGAGGCCTCGGTAGACTCCCTTAAAGTGATGTCACATCCTTTTGAACTAAGGTAACCTATCACATGGTACAGCAACCAATGGGATTGTCTTCAATCCTTTTGGCTCTAATACCATGTGATTTGGGCATGGGGTTTGAAGGATGTAGTGTACCTCCCTTGGAGATGACATCACATCCTTCTCACAATAAAAATGAGGCGGGCACATGATACAGCGTCCAATCAGATTGGAGCTGTACCATCTGACCCAAAAATGTGACATCATAGGCCATATTTAAGGCCTTGATGCCTCATTTGAGGTCAAGAAGCCGACGAGTCAACATTGTGCTGTGGATTTACCCTTGGGTTTTGGATCAACAGATGAAGAAAGAAGATAAAGAAATGAAAGAAATAATTACAGATCAAGAAAGAAGAAGGTGTTTGAAGCTCAAAGACAGAAGAATTTGGTTACCTCGTCCGGATCTTCAAGGTGGATGGCGTCGGATTGTGTTGGATGATGTCGTTGTACGAGAGCTTCCTGATACCCCTGGATTCGGAGGGCCAACGCTTCTTAAGGTAAGTTAAATATTGAATTTATGTATTTTTTTTACAGGTTTTTTAATTGTATTTCTTTCTTTTAAAGTTTTTCATTGCCCATTGACTGCTAATGTATTTATCGGTACCCGTTTAGGCAACATATTAATAAAGTAATAGCCAATGCATTTTTGGTCAAATGCTTTTTTTCTACTGAGAGTTATTTTTTCAATTTTTCTTGCATTATTAGTTTGTAATTTTGATGGCTTGTTTTTACGTATTTTTTCGATTGATTAGCGTTATAAATCAATGTGTTCTTTTGTTGTATCCTTGTTTGAATTGATGTGTTGACTAGTTGTTTTATTAATTAATTTCTTTGTTGATTACTAGTTAAAATTAATAAATTGTTTTGTTGGTTAGTGCTTTTAGTAATTTAATTTATTGGCTAGTATTTTTATTTATTGAATTGTTTTGTTTATGTGCTTGTATATGTTTTACTATTGTGCATTTTGTGCCTTCATGTATTTTTATTAGGGTGACCATTGAGTGCTATAGTGGCTTATCATGCCCATATTATATGGGTATGATGTACCAATATACCAATCAATGGGTACAGGGTGGGTGTAGTGGGTCCAGGGTGAGTGGTTAGGCCTCCTGGGTGGGTAGCGGGTGAGGATGGGTTAACACCTTAATTACTTTAGTGGTTATTAAACGCTAAGGTGATTAAGGGGTTTGGGGCCATTAGATTGTTTTATTTTATGTATTATTTTTGGCAACGGAGGACATGGCCCTGCAGAATGCTGATGAAGACGCCCTTCAGAATGTCAGGTAGAAAGGTTTATTTATTTTATTTATGCTGGCTGGCTAATGTTTGATTTAATAATGGGCAAATAAGTTATTATCCATATCTGGATAATAGTTATTTTGCCCATTACTGTACTGTACGTGTTTGGTGGGGGGGGGGGGAGGCGGAGGTGTATTTATTGAAATGTATACTACATTTATTTATTTTTACAACAGGATTGGTACCGCAGGCCAGCAGGGACCAGCCAAGGACCCCTGGACACCCACGGGGATGACCCGAGGATCCCCGGACACCCACAGGGACCACCCGAGGACCCCCAGACACCCACGGATACCACTTGGGGAACCCTGTGGGGCACCTGTGAGAACCACCCGAAGGCCGTCAGACACCACTGGGAACACCAGAGGGCCCCCAGACACCCACGAGAACCACCCAGGGACCCCATTGGGGCCCCCGGACACCCGCAGGGACAATCTGGAGGCTCACGGAACCCACGGGTACAAACCAAGGAGCCCCAGATACCTGCAGGGACCACCTAGGGACCTCCTTGGGGCCCACGGACACCCATGGGACCACCTGGAGGCCCATGGACACCAACGGGGACCACCTGGATATACCCACCGGCCTCTGGTATTAATCATGTGTATAAAATTTTTAATTCTGGTTTTATGTGGGGGCAAAGGGGATGGGTTGTTTATTGGTGTTTAGTACATATTGTAATGTTAATTGGGGGCAGAGAGGGTGATTGAAGGGACAAGTACCGCCTTCACTCATCCCCTGTGCCCCTTCATTGTCTTAGCGGCTATCCGCTAAGGTAATGAAGCTGCTTTAATGTAATTTTATTCATAATGTGCGGGAGCAGGGGATCTCCTGAGCTGAACCACATTGATTTCAGTTTCAGCGACCCCTGCTTCCCGGGTTACAGGTCCAGATATGGGTGCCAGTATCTCCTTCATTATTTAAATACCCCAGTCATGTGAAGCGGACAATTTAAAAATCGCGGCGATACTGGCACTCGATGCCCCATACCAGGGCCTGTAACTCGAGAAGCAGGGGGTCGCTGAGACTTAAATCAAAGCGCTTCAGCTCAGGAGGTCCCCTGCTCCCGCACACTATTAATAAAAATTACATTAAAGGAGCTTCATTCCCATGGCAGATAGCTGCTATGGTAACAAATGTGTTACATTTATAATTATTTAATTATTATTTAATATTTAATTCCCTGTATTGTATTCTTTGTGAAGCGCTGAGTACACTTTTGGCGCTATATAAATAAAGACATATAATACAATAATGGTTTTATTACTACGGTATTGTAGCAGGAGGTTTCCGGAGCAGAACCACCTTGATTTCAGGCCCGGGATCGCCTGCTTCCCGAGATACTGGCCCCATTATGGGGTGCCGGCATCTCCTATGCATTGAAATGTCCAGCGTCACGTGACCGTGGGAATCAAATGCATAGGAGATTCCGACACCCCATAACGGGGCCCTATTTCTCGGGAAGCAGGCGATCCCCGGACCTGAAATCAAGGTGGTTCTGCTCCGGAGACCCCCTGCTCATCTACCCTAGTAACACAATGTAAATTTAAAAAAAACTTCGGGCGAGATTTGCGCAGAGAGAGACGGCTCTCTCTCTCTGCAGCAGAGAGAACTGTGAGCCCTTTTCAGAGGAGCGATCTTCACGCCACTGGCTGCTCGCCATTTTTGCAAATGTTGCTATCACTGTTATTTGGGGCTTTCTGCATACAGTGATAGCAATGCTGTAAACAATGGCGATTTAAACACCCTGGCCCCTCAATCGGATACGATTATATGTTAACCACTGTTTCATCACTTCTGTATATTTCTGGAAAGAATAACAGTATGTTTTTCTTGTCAATATCCCCAGATGTTGTGTATTTTCTGTTAAATCAATAAAATATTTGAAACAAAATAACCCTATGGTAGAAATGTGATTAACCCCTTTGATGCCTGTAGCTTACCAAGGTATATCACAAGCATTCACAAAACTTCAAAAGCGCAAACCCTCCTCATATAAAGGTAAATATATATAGTGCATATAGTGCAAATACACAAAAGGGAATATGAGTGAAACAGTAAATTCCCACTCACAGGGTGGAAATGGAATTTCATTCCACTCAGAAACTTCACAGGGATGCAATACCTGTTCCCAAGTGGAATGAAACACTTAGGATTATCCTTTGAAGCTTAGAGCATTGAAGCATGCTGTCCCAGCTGTTCTATGAACCAAAGAAGTAGCAGCCAAATTCTGAGGCTCCGATTGGCTCTGTAGACGCCATGACATCAACCGCTGGGGAAACCCAGAAGTTTGGCCCCCTGTGAGACTAAGATTTGCTGAGTGCTATTGGCTACCATCGACCAGCTGTGTGCCAGCAGGACGCTAAATTTCGTTGCTGCAGCGTGGTCTAAACGCTTGTTTTTATCATGGAGCATGTAAGTTTGTATGGGCTCACTGATCACTTGTGTTTTTGATTTATAAACTGTTCTGTACTATATATTTTTTCTCTTTTATTGTATGAATTTGGGAATCCCTGATCTATCTACATACCACGCTGGAAAAACATCCATATATGTTTTAATATCTGAATTCCATTTCCACCACGTGGGGGCATTTACTGTTTCCCTCATATTCACTTTTGTGTATTTGCACTATATATTTACCTTTATATGAGGAGGGTTTCCACTTTGGAAGTTTGGTTGTGACTTCTAATTAAGGGTGTTGAGAAACACCCTTCTACATATATATATATATATATATATATATATATATATATATATATATATATATATATATATAAATATTGTGTGTGTGTGTGTGTGTGTGTGTGTGTGTGTGTGTGTGTGTGTGTGTGTGTGTGTGTGTGTGTGTGTGTGTGTGTGTGTGTGTGTGTGTGTGTGTGTGTGTGTGTGTGTGTGTGTGTGTGTGTGTGTGTGTGTGTGTGTGTGTGTATATAGCAACTGTAAATATTACTGTATGTTCATTTGCATGTCTTAGACAGGTCTGCAACCCTGTCTTTCCCCATTATCACCCAGCATACAGCGCTTCCCCTGCAGCAAGGGATTCTGGGAAATGACATGCAAATGAGCACTCAGTGCTACCTTTTGTCTCAATCTCGTATTACACAAGCAAATCCTCAAGCCAATGCATGCTGTTTTAAACACAGCTTTTAGACAGAGGCTGGGATGAGATGCAAAGCCATTAAACCCACTCACAGACATGTTTCAACCTTGATGGGTATCATCAGTGTGAGATTGGTTGTAATGGCTAAGCTGGTTTGAGACTTGACTAGGTAATCACCACAATTATTAAGGTTATGGTGGGTAAAAAAAAGTGACAAAAACCCTCCAATGTAAAGCATAAAGCAACTGTAAATATTACTGTATGTTCATTTGCATGTCTTAGACAGGTCTGCAACCCTGTCTTTCCCCATTATCCTGTAAAAGGAATGAAATAAATAATAGTGTAATATGTCCAATACACCTATAGCAATGTGTATGGGGATCGAGATTCAAAACTCACATTCTCCCAGTCAAAATACAGCATTTAGAAGAACAATCTGAAGGCTCTGTGGTTTGCAGGGGGGTCTTGCTTAGGATACTTTCCCTGGTGCCAGTGGAAAGAACCCTTAATGGGAACAGAGACAACTCTAGTGCAACATTGTATGTTCACTACTGATGTATTCAATAAAAACAGTGGTAATCCACACTTACATTAGCACCATGTGCATAGACACATAAAAATCAAAGCGCAGCAGCAGTATACACCATCTACCCCACTCCCGGGATCGCGTCGCGTCACTTCCGGTTCGGCCCGTTGCGTCACTTCCGGTTTCGCGATCGATCTTGAAATGGATCCACACGGGTTCTGGGGCATGGGGGGCACACTCACTGTGTGATGCAGGATTGAGAGGAAGGCGGCGTCCCTCGTGTTCCCCGG
The DNA here is from genome assembly GCF_040206685.1 of Ascaphus truei. Taxonomy (NCBI): domain Eukaryota; kingdom Metazoa; phylum Chordata; class Amphibia; order Anura; family Ascaphidae; genus Ascaphus; species Ascaphus truei. The sequence goes on along the minus strand of NC_134484.1, from coordinate 162,608,986 downwards.
GCTCCGGAGGTGTCCATAGAGGCTGCTGCAGTGTACCTACACCGGACACTATACCAAGGTCATCTGCTACCGGGTTCCTGCGTCTGGCTGGCTAAGTTTTAATCAAAAATGCTTTTTATTAAGCTATGTTTGTGAGTGTGCATTTTTAAATCCTTGACTCCATAAATATATTGTTATACTTTTACGCTATGAGTGCGCCTGTTTTTTCTGTGTTTTTATAGATATATATATATATATATATATACTGTATACCAAATTAAAATTAACGCCTAAACCTATCATTGTAGTTTCAAAAAATATTAATAAATCAATATATTAATTAGAATATAAGAATATAAATATATAAACAACCAAATACCACTACACCATATAAAAATGAATTATAGAAAAATCTAAATAAAATTGAAAAAATATATTAAAATCAACCTATTTAATTCCATGTGTGATGAGAACAACATTCACAAAACAATCTTTACAGTATATGTACTAACAAAAATTATTAAATTGATAATTCACATAGTGCATTAATTAAAATTATATCTAATTACATATAATAACAACAATTATTACTTTAAAAAATAACTAAAATTATAAAACGATAAAGGAAAAAACTGGATTAACTATTAAATAACACCTACTCTAAGGAAATATCATATAATATAGTATAGAGGAATCCCCTCCAAAAACACAGAACCCCATCCTAGGATAGGGGAAGAGGAAGCGAACTAGTAACCAGAGCAGCAAGGCAGAGAACAGCAAGGCAGGACACTAAACCAGTGTGCTAGAATCCAAGCACTCATTAAGACCCCTGGGAGAAAGTGTACTAAGTGAGTATATCCAAAAAGACTCTCTCATACATAGTGTCTTAAATCTATCTCCCCCTAATAGGGTACTCGGAATACTCTCTATACCCATAATAACAAATCCCTTGGGATCCTTTTGGTGTACTTGGGAAAAATGTAGAGGAACACTGTGTGCCAGCACTCCCTTAATAATGGAACGTCTGTGTTCCAGGAATCTGACACCCAGTGTTCTTTTAGTGCGACCCACATATTGCAATTGACATGGACAAGATAAAACATACATTATATATGTGGAGAGACAGTTGATTGAACTTTTTAATGTATATTCAGACTTGTTGCTAAATGAAGAGAAAGTATCCGACAGATGCAGATGTCCACACATTAGACATCTAGATCTGCCACACTTAATGTTTCCAGACGCTAACTGTGAACCGCCTTTCTCAACTGAAGTATCACTAAGTCTACTTGGGGCCAAGATGTTCTTGATATTTAGACCCTTGCGGAAGACCAGTGGTGCCACAGTGGACATATATATATATATATATTACTATAGTGTTTATCATTCACTATGTGTCACCCATTTAAGTGATTTAGGTTTGCACTTTGTTTCTTGTTGCATATCACAAGCATTAAAGGGATTAATATGACAAAAACTACACTTCCTAACCTCCTTAACTACGTACGTAAGTGGCCATTAAAGCATTGCCATATTTGCTTCCACCACCCCCTGGAGGGCCAATCACCTTCACCAGGTCAACTACCCAAAACACTCATACCTCCTACACCCAAATGTGGCTAATATGGCTTTTGGCCACTATACCCAAAAAATCGTACAATTAAAAAGAAAAACCATCAATATTAATAATAAAATAATTTTAACATTTCATTTTCTTTCTTTTTAAAAACAAAACATAAACCTGTTGATTGTCACGTGGGTACCTAGGCCCTCACAGTGGGAGCCTAGAATGACAAAGTGGCTATCAGTGGGAAGCAACACAAAAACTATACTGGATCAGCATTCAAAAGTAAATCAAAGAAAATAAAACTTACATTTTCCTTTTGGTCCCACCTGACGAAGGGGCAAGAAGGTCTTGAAACATTGCTTTATTGTGCACATATAACAGTATGTTTCTGCTAACTTTGCCTTTCTCTGTGTGTGCTGCTTTTTCTGTATTGCTGCTTTTTTGATACATTAAAGAAGGAACTTGGTAAAACCAAAAGAAAAACGTAAGTCTTTCATTTTCTTTGATTTACTTTTTGAGTGCTGATCCAGTATGGTTTTTGTATAGTTGAACGCTTATAGTGGTATAGATGCAGGATCAAAGCACCTCCATCTGAATTATAGTAAACAGGGTGAGTGCTAGTGCTAGTTCATTCTATTTTTTTGTATCAGTGGGAAGCTGTAATAACATTTGGTAATTGACCCCATGCTGGATGAAATGTATCTCATCTTCAGGGCTGTAGTCTCCTGGAACCAATCCAAAATCCACAAAAGACCTGATGGCAAGAATAATAATAGAACCATATAAATCAATCCATGTCCCAAATTTCCATAAAAGAAACAAAGAAAGATGTAATAAAAATGTTATCCAGACTGTGTGGCCTATTGTTAATCCAGTGCTTTCCATGGTCTGCGACGGGGAATCCTCAATTTGACACAAAACCCTTGATTCTCAGGTGGTTGAAGAATCTTCATCTGTAAGTATTTCTTATTTCTGTTCATTTGTTCTTCTTTAAAGAGGTGTATTTTTTTTTTCTTCTATCATCTTTAGCGACTGAATGAAGACTTTCCATCTTTTGCAAGAGCCCTGGTCTATTATAAAGGCTTGTGCCATCACAGAAGACATGTCATAGACACATGGTACATCAGATTGCTTGATGTACCATGTGATTCCCTCCATTTATTATGACATCATGGATTTTGCAACCAGTTTGCTTGGCTAGCAAAATCTATGATGTTAAAATAAATGGAGTTAAGCACATTTGGCAAATAGGGCTATTGGCCATTACTTACCAGGGGGAATGGGGGTTATTTTCACTGGGGAGGGAAGGAATTAGCACTCTTTTTTCAATGCCTTAATAGCTACTAAAGTACCTAAGATGGGTTAGATAGTGTAATTGTATTTTTGTATTAACCCATGACTAGCTGACCACTAAGTGGGTTAATATGCAGTTAAAAATATTGTGTATAATCTTTTATCACCTATTCCATGTTGATTTAGCATATTTTGCCTATGTATGCCTAGAAGACTTTAATAAATAGGCTTCCCATATGTTCTCTCTGTAATGGAAGATAGCAAGTTACTTCTGCCCCCAATGCCTTTCAATACATAAACATATATATTTCTCTGTGCAGTAACCGACTGAAGACTGTTATGTATCAACATATAGTAGCTGTATGTAAGGAATCGGGGGCCACGTCCCTTGTGTCGTGACCCCTCCTTACCCACTACCAGTACTGCAGCGGCTGCTGCCCCTGCCCCCCGTCGCTACCCATGCTGCCGCCCAGCGCATACCTTGAACTCCGCTGCGGCCGCCATCTAGGATTCTGGCACTGGTGTTACACAGCGTGCGCTTCCTTCTAGGATTTATAGCGCGCGCATTATGCCTGTCTCCACCCCCCGCTCGGCGTGGGAGTCTTCATCACGTCTCCAGCACTCTCAGCTGTGGTCTAATACTTCCTGGTCTCTCAGCCACTCACGAGGTCCTCCTCGACACGCCCCCACCATGCCCCTCGTCTGGATTGGTCATTGCCGCTTTAAATATCCTGCTTTGCTTTCACTTCCTTGCTCTGCATAGTTCCTTGCTACTTGTGTTGCCAAGAACCTGTGTCATGCTCTCTTTGTGTTTATTCCTTACAGCTATTGACCCGGATCGTCTGAATACCCCCTCTGGCTCCTGAACTCGGCTTTACTACTGACTACTCTACCTCTAGATCCTCTGCCTCAACTACGGATTTGACTGCGGAACTTTCTATATCCTCAGACTCGGCAAGTACTTGACCATTCTTTATCTACATCCAGGCCTAGCTACGCTACTACGCCACATCCCGGACACACCCCTTCTGCTGTCGGTGCGTATACTCTACATCCCACCTCAGTACAGGGGACTGGACTGGTCTGGTCTGCGGTCTGCACAGTGTGACACTGTAAAGGCAAACAAGATCTTATCTTTCATTAAACGGGAAATGGATGGAAAGGAAGTGGACATAAAGATGCAGCCACCAGTATTAGAATAATTACCTGGGAAATTCTGGGAGATTCTGGGGCAGTCTCACAGTAAATGTCTCAACATTGCCTCAACATTTCTGTGAGATTCTTAATGGCCCATCGGATTAACACAGCGGGAGTCCCTGCAGTCCCATTCCAACTGAAGAGGCAAAGGCTGAGTTGGAAGTCTCTCAGAAGGAAGTCCAATGTCTCATCGCAGCGCTAAATTTATATGATTACATCCTTGAAGAGGTCGGGCAAACTATAGAGACTGTAAGAGGAGAGAACAAAAACCAACAAGAGAAGGTTAAAGAGTTGACTAAACAGGTCAGTGACAGAGATGAGAAGCTTCACGAGGTAGAAAAAGCTAAGAAAATAGTGGAGCAAGAAAAACCCAGGATCCAATTAGCACTTGAGGAAGCAGAGGCCGCCTTGGAGCAAGAAGAGGCAAATCCTTATGTTTTCAGTCAGAATGTTGTGAGATCAGAGCGGAATCTGAAAGAAAGCAGAAGAGCATTCTAACACCAGAAATATTACAGAGCTCTTATCCAAGGAAGGATGGAGAGAAAGGTATCTGTGCTAACGCTCTGCAACTGTCACCATACACGCTGCCTACAGAGAGATGAAGTCATGTCAGCTATATCTCCAGAATAAAGCAGCCTGCATTCTTCAATCAATTTGGAGAATGCGACAGCAAAGAAAAAAGTATGAATTATTGAAGGAATCCGTGCTTCTACTACATTCCAATGTTAGGAAGTATCAGCAAACAAAGATGCTACAGGGACTTGAAGAGTGCTGCTGGGATCCTATATCATAACCAAGCAAGCTGTGCACTCTTATAAGAGTATCTGTAAGGCCCTTGCAGTGACACAGTCTGCTTTCAAGATAATGCAAAGTAGAAGGACCAAGATTAATGATGTGGAACCAGATGCAAATGGTCAGAGGGAAAAAGAGAACGCACTACTCGTGGAAGAACACGTTGATAAGCAAGTTAAAGAAGAGTTGATGAAATGGAAAGATGAGCGAATACTTGGAGAGACCCTGTTCGAGTGCACAGGTAACAGAGACTTTGTCACCATTGTTCTCTTCAACCACGACTACACATTGTGGCAGCGAACGGATGAAGAGGTAGAAAATTTCTGTGTTTTATGTTCTGAGTACCAGGTAAAGCCCTCAAAGTGGAAAACTAAAATTACTGCTAGGAGTAAAAATGGTCTTAGGAAAAGACATGGCACTAAGGAGAACCAAATCTATAGAGTCCTTCAGAAGTCAGAAAGTGTGGAAGACAGAAAAGACTAAAGAGAAGGTTAGGGCTTTGATGGACTGGAAGTCAAGAAAGAAAAGGAGTCCAAAATACTCCCCCCTGAGTCCAAGCCTTTCCCCAAGAAGGGGGTATGTTTAAATGGCCGAATGTTTGCGGGTCTACACTCTGAGGGGAAAAGTATGTAAGGGAGTGAAAGAGTTAACTCCCTTACAGAGCAGTAAACTGCACTGGTGTTATGTGTCCTACCTGAGCTGGGAGTTGGATGCAATTAATTCCTGATTGAGCAGGGATTAAAAGGCAGGAAGTAACTGCTTGTCAGAGTCCCTGTTGGTGGCTCTGTTAGAGAACCACAGACAACAGTGCTCCCATCCACAGGGATCCAGGCTTTGTTCACCAGAGGGTTTTGCCTGGGAACAGTGGGGAACCCGCAGCCCCACACAGCAGAGAAGCCTGCACAGAGATAGGGAAAAATACTTCCTTTGAGAAGCAGGACTTCAACGTCTGCATCTTGTGTGCCTGGAGAAAACGGAGATGCCGGACCAACACTAAGATAAGACTTTATATACTATATTGTTCCATGGTATTGGTTTATATGTTTTAAGACTGGGAACTGGCCTACCCAGCCAGTCAGAGAGTGAGGGCCTGTCCTGTTTAGTCAGTCTCCAAAAAGGAGTACTGTAGGTGTTTTATGCTTTGGGGTTTTTTTTTGCCTTGAAGGAGCAGTAGCCTCAATGTTTTTGTTATAGTTGTGGAGCAAATAAAATCACTCAATGTTTTGGTTTACCCTGAAATGCATCTCGTGGACTTTTAACTGACCTCGCCTACAGGCCGCTCTGTTACAACATATTTTTAGAAAGGAGAATTATACAGGGATATACCAAATAAGTAAACATGGGAAGGATGTTGATCTAGGGAGTAATCTGATTGCCAATATTTGGAGTCAGGAAGGAATTTATTTTTCCCTTTATGAGATATCATTAGATTATCTTTCACTGTAGTTTTTTGTTTGCCTTCCTCTGGATCAATATACCATAAGTACAAATATAAGATAACGTATCTGTCATCTAAATTTAGCATAAGTTGAACTTGATGGACGTATGTCTTTTTTCAACCTCATCTACTATGTAACTATGTAACATTTTTTACATTTTACACTGTTCCAGCAAGTCATTGGAATTAAGAGGTAATTCTATATGTGCCGAAGTGGCTTTTCACTTCAATTGGGATTTTCCTCTCTAAATGGTCAGAACGTCCACTTGGGCGTATATGGAATAAGGCCCTTAGACACGACTGTAAAATTGGAGCAAACGAAGTGTAAAAAACTGCATTAGATTTATTGATTTCAGTGAGATTTATTTTCTTTTATAACCATGTTGTTGTTTTATGCACCAATTTTGTTTCAGATTTTATGCTGAGAGAATAATAAATAGACCAGAGTGTATAACATTGGTTCCAATTTACTCTACAATAGTGAATCCCACATTATTCTGCACAAAGAAATAGCATGAAGGAGTTATAATGGTTTAAATATTAGAATTAGGGGCAGCAGACTACATTGTGAACTTGAAGATAGTAACCTTGTCGCAACTCACACATTTTAAATAAATGCGCGTTGGCCCAATGTACCAAAAGATGCGTATTGTTATGTAATGGCTACATGAAGGACTTGACATGAATTTTTGGCATACTAAAAATGTTTTACTTGTTGGCATTCTAAACCCTATTTACTAAGCAGTATTTTTCAAAAGATACCTTACAGCCTATCTACAGTAAGTGAAATGGCTATTAGATGTCTTCCGAGTAGCAGAAGGGGTCGTATACTGTAGCAAAATATTGATTAGCAAGTAAAGGCCCCAATCTTTTTATCAGTACCTCATTATGCTTGTTAAAGCTGGAAACTTGAAAAACTACAGTATAAGGTGATAAGCGCTTAACACAGACTACAGCAGAAAATGTGACTTAAAATGTATTCTGTACTACTCAACTCTTTGACAAAGTCCCTGTGCGGACGAAACACGTCAGAGCGCTGAGGGGGGACTCCTTCTCCCCTTTTTTATCCATGTTTGCCGGGAACTAATAAAGGCTTTAATATTTTTTGCACAGTCCAGCCTTCTTGAAAATTTTTGTCCAAGCAGTGCCCGCTGATTACTTTCCTATGGAGAGGATATCCTGCTACTTTATTGCTCCCAAGCCTGGAGCACGCCAACTGGAACAGACCAATGAAAGAACTGAGTAAGTTTATTTCTTATTCTTAAGCACCCCAGGGGAACAACCACTTTTAGTGCACTATTTACACATTTGAGGGGTCCCTAGCAGGCTACTTAACCTACTGGGTCAACCCTCTGTATGTTGCCAGGCTGCTCCCATACTAGGGGAGAGTCAGTAGACTCATTTACTGTCCATCATATGTGTTAACCCCTTATGGTCTGTTATCATGTTGCTGATTTAATTGGACTTCATATACCTGGAGTCAATCTCTGCAGCACAAGGAAATTTGAAGGGGCTCTACCCTTTCATGAGTGTTTCTGTACCACTCAATGGTTGACGTGGCTTTAAAAAAAAGGAGTGGACATCTTCTGATTGTTTAAAACAATATTTATTAAACATAGGGGGCAAATTCTTTGGACTCTATTTTACAAAGATTGAGGCAATTTTTATACTTTAACATTAGGAAGAGGAGAGGCGTAAAATAAATGCATGTTTCTTTAAAATGAGTGTAATTGTAAGACTGTAAACTGTGGGCATTAAAATAAAATTCTCGTATTCCTCCCCCCCCCTTGTAGCATCACACTTTGACCACTAATATTACTTATTATTAATAGATATCTTAAATCTGAGGTAGTATTTAATGCAACTTGATTATACTTGAGCATGAAAATGTTTACATTTTTGCAATGTTTCAGAAAAAGTCCACATCCATCTCTTCCATCACGGCAAATTTTAATTCTACATATGTAGATGCAATAAACTTTATTTTACCAACTAATAATGTAAAATATCGTATTATAACACAGAATATCCCTGAACTTTCATAGAATTCAATGGCTGTGATAACGCAGAATATCACAGAATATCCCGCCTACTGGAGCAATAACTTTTCCTACATTTGTATCCTGTAGGCATTCATTGGAACTATGTGATGCACTACCCTTTAACTTATACAACATTACATTGTTTTTAAATAACTCACACAGGACACATAAACATAAGGTGGTGGTAAGGCCGCAGCACGTTTTATTAACATCATAACTTACATAAACATCAAAACCTTCACAGTATAAATTAACCTTTTGTCTGTCGGCCAGAGGCACATAATAACTAAATACCATTCACTCTTCCCCCAGCCAGGAACCTTAACATTCAAACATTACAATCAAAACCAACGAGTTAACGGTGCTGTATTTTACATAACAGCTCAAAATTAACCCTGTTCTGCAACAGATAACCCCCCCTTTTCCCCCCCCCTTTTTTTTACATATTTCATAAACACATATAGCGATAATAAAAAGAAAAATTCCTCTAGGGAGGAGGGAGCGGGGGGGGATGGGGGGGTTGGGGGGAAGGAGGAAAATAATTCTTCTGCCACTGGTCCAGTAAGTCCCTAAATTCCTGGCTGAACCTCACCTGCCACCACCAAACCCACCAAGCACCAACTCCTTCCCACTTACCCAATCCCCTGACCTTTGCCTGGCAACCTAGCTACATCTTTCCCACCAAAACCCTCCAACTCACAAAAAAATTACCTTAACATCTAACCCTACTAAGGTGAACTACAGGGCACCCCCAATCCCATGTTTCCCCTCGGCAGATCGACTCAGGACTTTCATAATATGAACATAAGATCCCACATGCAGAGACTGCATCATTCTTTATAGGCCCTCAGTAGACAGCTGTACTGACTTCACCACCTGATTTCCCATGGCCAATAAAAAGGCATCTGTCCTTCTATGCTTCACAACAAGCTTGCTACCCTGGAGGTACAGTAGGTTCTATGTTTCACTGCTGCTTGCTTGCTGTTCTAACCGTGGCTTGATTGACTACTCTTCTGTTTATCGCCAGCCCTGACCTTGGATAATCTGACTACCCCATCTGCCTGCTCCTTCCTGACTCTCTACATACATCGCACCGCGGATATGGACTCCTGGTTCCAGCTACCAATGAGCACCCCTATTGATCTGGTATTACAGACTCTCCCTTGGATTCTCCTTGACAATGAATATTTAAAATAAATGCATTCCCTTCATTACTAGTGCTCCTAATGACAAATGTAATGTCTGAGATTAAATTAAAATTATACATTTAATTGTTTGTTTATTGGTGGACACAGTAGCTTTCATTTTAAAAAAACCCATAAATAAATATCGTGTCATTTATGTATTTTATCCTGTATTTTAAAAAATAAGCATGTCCTACATTTAAATAAATACACCCCCCATCAGCACCAAACACATACAGTACAGTAATTGTCAAAATAACTATTATCCAGATATGGATAATAGATTATTTGCCCAGTATTAAACACAACATTAGCAAGCATAATAAAGTAAATAAAACAGTTCTACTTACCCCTGGCAATGTGAAGGACATCCTCATCAGCATACTGCATGTCCCGGTCCTCTGTCCCACCCAGGAGGCCTAACCATCCTCCCCAGAAAACTACCCCCACCCTTCACCCATTCATTGGTACAGTGGGTACATCATGCTCATATAATATGTGCATGATTTACCAATATATCAAGAAATGGGGAAGATTTAAAAAAAAAACAGTCACAAATAAAAAAACATTACATAGACAAATAAAACAAGCACATAGCCAAATAAAACACAGCACATAGAAAAATAAAACAAAGCACATATCAAAATTAAACACACCACACAGAAAAATAAAATACAGGACATAGCCAATTAAATAGATAACAAATGCCAATAAAACAATTGAATGGCACGATATATACATGATATAATCTGTACATCATTTAACACTATGCCAGTTAATGGTCAAAATAATAAAAATAATAAATAATAAACAACAAAGAAAAAAAACAATCCCAAACAATCAGAAAATAAAAACAAATAAAGAACTAAACAGAACTAAATTACCATCAATCAATTAATCCAATCCAAAATAAAGACCACAATTCACAATTAAAACACCGAAACAAAACCATTATGAAATAAATGAAAGCTCAAAACAACCACCATCCTACAAAATCTAACTAACAAAAAGAAGCCACTATTAGAAAGCAAGCACCCCACCTGAAATCAACTATTTAAAACACCACTAAAAAATACATCTTTCTAAATAAAAATTACATTGCCCAAACATTTCTAAAAAAAACAAGCAACATACATTTAAAATACAGCAAAACAAGCATTGACAAAAACAACCATTTATTGTCCCATGTATGTATGTATATCCATAGCAACATACATAATACAGTGTCAATGCATGTGCATCCCAAAAAAATTAATCACAATCAAAATAAAAATAAAAAAAAACCTGTCAAAGAAAAATAACATACATTCCATTTTTTTAGATGTCTTCACCTCTGAACCCTGGGGACACTGCATGCTCTCGAACCAATCCATGAATGGGAAGCAGGTAAAAAAAAAATCTAAAGTCTTTTTCTTCTTTCTTTTTCTTCATCTGTTATTTGTAATCCAATTTCGTCACTTTCTTGGGTCTTCTGGGTTCTTAGGTGGTTAGGTCTCCTGGGTGGATAGTGGCAGAGGGTGGGTTAACCCCTTAATTACTATAGCAGTTAGTCAAGATAATTAAGGAGTTAGGGGACATTAGAATGTATTTTGCTATGAATTTTTCTGGCAATGGAGGACATGGACCTGCGGTATGCTGACGAGGACGCCCTTCATATTGCCTGGGGTAAGTAGATCTGTTTTTATTTACTTTATTTATGCTGGCTAATGTTGTGTTTAATAATGGGCAAATAATCTATTATCCATATCTGGATAATAGTTATTTTGACCATTACTGTACTGTATGTGTTTGGTGGGGGGGGGTGTATTTATTGAAATGTAGGACATGTTTATTTTTTTTAAATACAGGATTGGTACCGCAGGCCTGCGGGGACTGACGGGGACCACCCGAGGACACCTGATGTCAACGGGTACGACCTGAAGACCAACGGGGAACACCGACAGAGAAAAACCAGGGGCCCCACAGCTGTGGGGGACCCATGGGGACACCCGAGGGCCCCCAGACAACCATGGGAACCACCGAGGGCCCCCAGACACTCGTGGGGATGACCCAGGGACCCTCAGACACCCACATGACCCCCATGGACCCCATTGGGGCCTGCGAGAACCACCTGGAGGCCACAGAGCCTAGCAGGGACCACCTGGAGGCCTCCAGACACCCGTGGGTACCTCCAGGGTGCACTGTGGTGCCTGCGGACACCCGTCGGGACCACCCGGGGAGGACCAATGCCGTCCTGGGGTAATAACCCTGTGTGTAAAATAAATAAATAATGGTTTTATGTGGGTGGGTTGTGTGTTGTTTATTAATTATTGTAATGCTTTATTGGGGGCTTAGGAGGTGGGTACTGGGTGCTATTGTGTGTGTTAGTGTTTATTGTGGGTAGCGGGGTGGGTGAAGGGGGTATTATCCCCAAGGATGGGGGGTTATGTCTATGGGTGGGTAGTGGGGATGGGGTAGTTGGGGAGGGGTAGTTGGGGAGGGTGGGTTAACCCCTTAATTACTATAGTGGTTACTAACCACTAAGGTGATTAAGGGGTTAAGGGACAATAGATTGTCTTTTTTTATTCTTCTGTATTGTTTGTAGCAATGGAGGACATGGACGGTGATGAGGATGAGGACGGCCTTCATCGTGGCAGGGGTGAGTGCAAGATTTATTTACTTTATTTATGCTGCTTAATGTTTGGGAGCACACCATTGGTACCGCAGGCCAGCGGGGACCCCTGGACTCCCGTGAGGACTACTTGAGGGCCACGGACACCCATGGGAATATCCTGGGGACTCCCACAGGGATCACCTGGGGACACCTGATGGCCTGTTGTATGAATGGAGGGCCTGAGAAAACAAAGCTTTTTTGTGTATCTCCAGCTTCTTTTGCGCCAGCCCTTAGCTGGTGCGTTTTCCTGGCGTGATTTTAAAGTATGATTCAGTTATCCCTGCTTAGAGAATCCCGCTGACTGGCCATAAATGGAACGTTTGCCTTTTTTTGCCTGATCGGACGTGTTTTGCTCGCAGGGCTGAAAAAATGCCTTTTAAGGCTGATAAAGCGCTGAATTCACTGCTTAGTGAATCGCGCATCAGGCTGTATCAGCCTTAAAAGCCACTTTGCGTTCTTAAAAGCAGTTATCACAGCTTAATGCATATTCCCCTAAGAGTATGTTGTGAGACTACCGATGCAGCAGGTTAGAGAATAAGTGCAGCATATGGCAGTGCTGACCAAAAAGGTTGGAATGAATGACTGTGGAACAGTAGCCATGAGTCTAGACTTCAAAATACTTAATTTAAGAGGTGAGTTTTAAGGCTTGACTTAAAGGTGTGGAGAGAAGATACTTGGCATATACTGAGTGTGAGGGAATTACAAAGGTATGGGGCAGTAATAGAAAAGGTTTACGAATACTGTTATGGGTAGTCCACAGGAGACGAGCAAGGGTATAACGAGAGATTAAAGATGATATGTACAGAGGAGCAGATGAGTCAAGAGACTTGAAGGTAAAGAGGAGAACTTGGTAGGTGAACCGGAACTTGATGAAAAGTCAGGAGAGGAATGAAAGGAGGAGTTGAGCAGGAAATGGTTTGAAAGAAAGTGAAATTATTCTAGCAGCAGAATTCTGGATAGATTGCAAAGGAGAAAGTTGTAAGGCAGGGGAGCCTGTTAGCAGTACTGTATACTGTATTACAATAATGCAGATGACAGAGGATAAGGGCATGCATTAGAGTTTTAGCAGTAGATTGAGAGGAAAGTGTGGACCTTGGCAATGTTATGGAGGAAGAAGCAACACATTTTACCCATGCCATAAATGTAAATGGAGAAAGAAATGAAGGATACAATTGTCCCTCTTTGGCGACAGAATAGAGTGTTTACTGTTATGGAAAAATGGGATATAAGACCAGGTTTATAGGAAATATTAAGTTTTATACATATTAACTTAACGACGGCGGAGAACCATCCACGAGTATATAGTCTGGAGGCAATCATAGACTTGGGACTAGATGTGTATGTCTAGACTTGGGAGTAGATGCTTTCAAAAAATGAGAAAAAACAGAGATATACAGTAGCATTTGGGTGCTGCTGATGAAACCACATTGGAAATTAATAGAGCTGGAGTTGATAAACCTCAATTTAACCTCTGCGTTATAAGCAACATGTATGCACCAGTTGCGATCATAGCCAAATTATGTACTTTAGTACAGGAATTACAGTAACTTACAACAGTGAAGTTGCACTGATTAACTCACGGTAACCAACTATTGCATGGCTATAAAAAGTGAGGCGTATTTTAAAACTGCACATATACAGTGACAACAGCTATGAAGCAAAACATTAGCTGTCATTGATCGCCAATTGCCATCCATTATACTATAGTGCAAAAGTACTGTAGTCTGCATACACATGGACTGATGAAAATGTGAAATTTTGTTCCTGCACTGAAACCTTTATCAAGAAGGAAGTGCACAGTAAACAGACTGTTGCTGTGGGTTATTCCTTCGAATAACCAATAACAATCACTAACAGAAATTGTCATAAATAACCAATCCCTCTATGAAAAGCAACTTTTCTAAAGTTTGAATGTTTGCAACATGATTTTGCAAACCATCAATAAGTATGACTAAAATGGCTTTGAACATTGAATCCTTCAAGGTAACAAACAGAACTACTACTTTTTCTGCTGTGATTTTGCTCGGGGTGCTTAAAAATCTTCTTGAGAAAAGTATTATTTTTTTTTAAAGGAATAGAGCCAATGCAAAAATTATGCAATTTATATTACTGTTTTGAAGAGATGCTGTGTATGAAAAAACTAAGATTGCACAAAGTTTTTCTATACAAAAGTGAAGCAGATCATTCTGCGTTTGTCCTATCTGAATGAAAAATGTTTTTCTTCCAGAATATGTAGATTTCTATCCATTTGAATATGTACCCTATCTCATTTTTTATTTGGTGCTGCATGATGAGAAAAAATATATACATATCCTAGTGACAAGATTACAAGCAGGTCGATTTTGGTTTCTATCAGTGCTGTAAAGTTGATACTTAGCAACATATTACCTTGAAATGCCCAAATAGCTTAGGTTGTTAGTCATGCAGCTATACTCTGACTACTTGTTCACATACAGTATACAGCTTGATCAAATGGCCATTTCCCTATGCATTTATACAAGAATATAATATTATTGGCCTTTGCTATCATTTCAATAGATTGTTTTTAAAGCTAATGCCCCAAAAATATGACACTTGGGGATTGCACATTACATTAATTCCTGGCAGTTTTGACCAGTTTTATATTGAAATTACTTCTATTTCTCTTAGAGATGTAATTTTCTCTTTAAGATCCCCAAAGTTGTCTACTCCTGCTGCCTCTTTCCCCACTAATAGATTAGACAGCCCAGCTACACAACAGATGCAGCGGCCATTATTCGAACATATCACAGAGCTGTTTTCGTGTGTGCTGCTGTACTCCAATCGGCCACATCACACGGTTGCTTTGTTTGAACTTCATGGATTTCGATTTCTTATGTCACAATTCTTCGCGTTTCCGTGGCAGAAATGAATGAATTGTGATGTGTGCAGTACAGTACTATGTCAATTTTGCAGGTTTTTAAAAACCAGAACACTAAAATTCAATTTTCTGTCCTCGATAAAAACGAGTCAACACACGGTAATGACGCGCCATGACATGGGTTTTCCGAGGTATACAACGCGTGATATGTTCGAATAACGGCCGCTGCATCTGTACATCATTTATCCCAGTTTTTTCCCGTTCTAAGCTCCCAACTTCTGCATCATGTGCATTGCTTGTGTTGATTAACTCCATTACATTAGTTGGAATCAATGTATGTGCAAATAAATTCACCTAAATAACTACTGTAAATGCAACATATGTTTACTTACTGTAATCATGGCTTGTCTGTGTTGAGCAACACTGCTCAGAATATATGTTACTTTGGCACTTACTCACTTGAATCACCTTTAATTGAACATTGAAGTCACTTGCGCTTGTTTTATGCACATCTATAGTTTAGTAATATGATAGACTAATATAACCCCAAAAGTTACAGAAACACATATATAAGTAGTACATTATTTCATAAGGGCATTGTAACAGCTATGGTAAAAATTATTTCATTTCAGTGTCCAGATAAATATGTTTAAAACTCTCTGGGTCTGCTAGCTTAGCGTCTATAAGCTGGACATATACAGTTTTGATTTGTATAACGCATACCCAGCAGTAACTGTAAATGTTTCTGATATAACCAAACTTATTTTTTCAGACAAGTGACTGCATTTACACTAGTGCCCTGACATAGAAAAAATATGTAGACAAAGGGTATAGTGAAGGAATGGTAGATGTATGTACAATGCAGCACACTTAATGCTTCAACATAATCATAGCCTTGTATGCTAATATTAAATCAAAAGTCTGTTGCATATACAAAAAAATGCTATGCACTAACTGCTTTCACATGCTATTGTTATTGTAATCAGGTTGCCTTTATACAGAAGGACATTTCTGCAGGCTTATTGTTCAATTAAACTTTTATTTTTAAGCAAAAAAAGTTTTGTAGAATCAGCTAAAATGATTGCTCCAAGGCTTTGAGTATTACAATAATGTAAACTACTGTATGCAAGTTTAAAATTAATCAATGTTTTAGTACTGAATTCAAAATAGATACATTTTTCTTTCACCAACCTGAAGATTTTTGGGACATAATTCAAGCACCACAAGGGACAAGGAGTGACTCAGTGAGTAAAGACTCTGGGGGTGATTCACTAAGCAGTGATAACTGCTTTTAAGTACGATAAATAGCTTTTAAGACCGATACTGCCTGCTGCGCGATTCACTAAGCAGTGATAACAGTGCTTTATCGGGCATAAAGGGCATTTTTTCCGACAAAAAAAAGTGAATAAAATACGTCCGATCAGGCAAAAAAAAGGGAAACGCGTGGTTTTTGCCAGTCAGCGCAATTCACTAAGCAGTGAAAAGCATGCTAGATTTTTGAATCAGCTAAAGGCTGGCGCAAAAGAAATGGAGCCATGAATAAAATGACATTGGCAAATGTTAGCCTGCAAGATGAGAAGTTCCATCGTGTGACGTCATTTACAAGACACGGCGGAGTGGCGGCCAGAGCTACTACATATAACATCTAAGACTGATATCTCACTCCTCAGCACTCCACACGAGCACAAGGAGCAGAGCCACAGAGGGTTTGATTACTGTCTTCATTTGCTATTCCCATTTACCTTTCATTGACTGTTGTGGACTCCTGGTGCTTCTTTGCAAGCTGCTTTCTTGCAAGCTGTGTTCAGCCTTCACTGTACCATTGCCCACAGTGTCTTGTGGTACTTGAACTAATGGCATTGACTTTAGTGGATTCTTGCTGCCCTGCTATTAGCTGTATTTAGCCTACACTGTATGTTTGCTATCTATTTTCAGGGGTGTCTGATTTGACAAGTTATAGGGGAAGGGTGGCTTAGGGAAGTACCTCTGGGACCTTTTGGACCAGGGGGAATGGGCCAGTTGAAGAGGTAGTCCCTCGAAACGTCGCCCCCATAGCAAACTTTCCGTTCTCCGTTTTTTTGTGTATATTCCTTGTGTTTCATGTTTTTTTTCCCCTTTTCCTTTCCCCCCCCCCCCCACCCCTCACTTTGTGACATGCCCATTTGTGATACTGGTTTCTGCAAACACATTTGATTTATTTCTGGTTTGTTTTATTATTAAATGTTTATTCTGCATTACAACTGTTCATCATTTAGCTATTAGACAGTGAGTGCTGGTACTTACGTAGATTTGTTAGTACTATACAGGGGAATAAGGGTCCCCTTTTGTTCCGTGCACCCTGCAATTGCATAAATTTAACACTATCAGAGTGCTGTCTATTGTCCCCTTTACCCTATGAATAAAATCATTGTTTACATTTTTTTCAAGACACAATTAATAAAACAGACCGGCAGTTGTCCCCAGGTGTTGGCATGAATAACTGTGTGGCCCCAGGGTGATGGCATGAATAATGTGTGGCCCCCGGGGTTCATGGAGCTGATTCACATAATTGAATCGAAGGAGAGCACGTTATTGAATCCAAATTAATAACAATTGAATGACATCCATCTTTATAATTTGATAGTCTAAACGCAAACGTTAGGAGGGGGTTAATTTAAAGGGCAATACTGCCGTGATCAGAAAACAACCACCCTGACACTAATCAAACCTTCTGCCACACCTCTCTTGGAAATCCAAGTACTTCTTGAGATTTAACAGATTTATGACTCAACAGGTTGCATACAAAAGTCATGATTGTGTGATTTTTAACAACAATTCTTCATATTGGGTCGCATCATAGCTTTGCCTGGGGATTCATAAATGATGTTTATTTTCAGATTACATCATCTTTTATTATGTGTGTAACACATCTCATTCAAATTATAATGACTGCTTGCATGAATACAATCCAAATGTTATACATATGTAACCCATGTTCCCCCCCCCCCCCTCCCGGTCGCAGACTGGACCCCTAGGGTGTAGTGAGGGCTGGCTACGTGTCTTTTGGTGGTGCGTACCTGTGAGGAACAGGAGGGCCTGAGTCTCCCGCGATGGTATAGGGGACAACAAGGACAGGCTTCTGGGGTAAATGCCTTTATCTTTAACAGCAATGGTGCAGCGCCTCCATCTCTGGTAAGCCCTGAGGATGTAGGGTGAAATCCTTCCAGAGAGCCCTTTGCCTCAGGGCGAGAGATTTCAGTCTCACACACAAAAGTCTTTAGTAAAAGCAGCAATGTCTCTTTATTCTCCAGCAGCAGCACACAGCAGCACTCAGATACAGTGTACAGGGTCTGCCTCTTCTCCTTCTCCTCCAGGCTGTACCCCTTCAGGATGGGCTGTATGGAGCTCCAATACTCCCAACACCCACCCCAAGGTGCAGACCTCGAGGTGAGGCTAGCTTTCCCCCCTCACCCCCTGAGCAGGGTGAGGGGCATTGGTCCACCGCACTATAGTGCTATCAGCTCTAATCAGGCTGGGCCTTAGCTTCTCTTCCTAGCACAGGTATCACTCTAATCCTGACTGTCCAGTCAGGCACTCCAACACCAACTCACTATCACAGACAGGAACTGGCAACTAAATTTAGACAGCCCCACCCCTCATGAGGTCAGCAGGCCCCTCCCCTGTGTCTCATGCCTTCCACACAGAGTCAGGGGTCTACCTCCACCAATCAAGGCAAGGCTTGAAGCGGGGGAAACCCATGATAACTACTGGCGGCCTGCCCTTAGCAGGACTTACATCAGTAGGAGGATATATATATAGCCCAAATTCTTACCATGGCTACACTCTCCCTCAGGTGAAATCCAATGGTCCCCACTTGGACCTAACTTTAGCAGCACCATCCTGCAGGTGAACAACCTAGGAAACAGACACATTGCATGTTAGTGTTATGCATCAGACCATCCACCAGATGGCGTAAAACAAACAGTACACGGTTACTCACAACGTGGAGAACCAACTAATAATAGTGTCTCGGGTCAGGCTTCTGTACCTCCCTCCCATTATGATCTGTTACTGTTATATAGTATGGCTGTACTGACCCAGACTCCGGCCGATACACCACACTGTGCATGTATATACATCTCCCCACACTTCAAGCCCGAACTACATCACGTATTTTGTCTTCATTGTGATAGCCTGCCTTCCCGAACCTCATTCGCAAGTACTCCATCACTGCCTCCCTGAGCCAGCTATCTCTCTGCTCCTCTATCTCGTACATTATTGGCTCGGGCACGTAGGGGAACTCATATCTGTGTGATTGCCTATACCTGGCAACTATGGCCCTGTCTGCTCGGCTCCACTTGGTAAGTTTCCGGTTACCCGCCCTGCTTGGCAGTACCCAAAACTCAGGCTCTGCTGGGGCAATGTCATTGTACAATATGGCAGCCCCCTTAGGAAGGATGTTCTTCTGCTCTATCTTCTGGTATCTGTGCTCTAACTCATCCGCCACCTCCTGGGGAGAAAAGGCACCTACCGCCCACCAATGGTCAACTATGTTGTTCCTGATTAGCAGGAACCTTGTACAGTCCAAACCCTTGTGGTACCCAGTAAACAGGGGTGCCCACCACTTGTCACGGTGCTCGTACTCTGACACTGCACTGGAAGTACCTGTTTCTGACTCTGTTTGTGAAGACACACCGGACGTGACCGCCTCAATAGATTGCGAGCCTCTGCGTCTACCTCTTGTATCAGTGTAGATGGTGGGGTTCATTTTATGGACCACTTTACTTACAGGCCCTGCCTCCGCAGTAATCTGGGACCCTCGGGCCCTCCCTCTAGACATAGGAGAAAATGGTACAGGGTTAGACACAAGCATCACATTAGCATATGGTACTTCCCCATCTGATCCTTCGTCACTCAATTTTCAATCCCTCCAATCTTTAGAATATTTGGGTTTTTGCTTAATTTATCCCCGTTAGGCCCCGGTGTCATGACTCGTGACGGGGCAGGGACAGTAGCAGGGGCAATGGCGCTAGGGGCTGGGGCATTGGCAATGTCCGTGAAAGAGTCTATCAGTCGGGCAATGCCGCGACCAGTGGGCAGCTTTCTTCTCTCCCTCCCCGGCGTGCTTTGTGCTCCTCTGTGAACGCCGTGGCGTTCGAGTGTGGCCAGTGCAGCTGCCATGGCTGCTCCTCTTGCCACAAATATGGCCGCCGGGCCTCCGTGCCAGCTGGAACCGGAAGTGACATCATCGCTGGTGCCTGCGGAATCTCCATCTGCTCCGTGGTCTCGTACCGGAAGTGCGTCGAGGACCGGAAGGGGCGGTGGTGGAGCATCCGGTCCGCGACAGGCAGGTAGGCCGCAAGCCTTTCTCTCTCGCCCTTTGCAGGTTCCGTCTTCGCCAGGCGGGAGTAAGGGGGTGGTGGTGTCTCCTTACCGCTCCGCTGCTGGCTGGTGATCTCTGGTTCCTCCGGAGCTGTCTCGGATCCTTTCTCCGCCGCACTGGGAGTTACCACGGCCGTGGGACTTCTACTGGCCTCAGGCCGTACCAGCGCTCGCCGTCGGTGGGTGTCTGGACTCATCTGCTCCCTCTCTCCGGTAAGTGGACCGCCATTTTTCTTACAGCTGGGGTGGTTCGCCGGTAGGCGCATCGCCACCGATGAAACGCCCTCTTCTTCCTCCGAAGACGACTTGCTCGGATCCTCCGCTGGGGAGTCACCTGGGTCTTTGGCGGCACCGCCAGTGGGTAGTGGTACGAAACGGGCCCGCTTCGGTACCTCCACTGCGGTCGTGCTCTTCTCCGCCGAAACATCGCTCGGCTCTGTAGTTGGCTGGGCCTTGGTTCCCACCTCGGCATTGATGCAGGGAACTAGGGCCGCTTTGTCTGCCGCCTCCGCCACCTCCGTTAGAGTTCCCGGAGAGGCACCCCGAGGGGTCTTGATCATAGGCCATGGTTCGGTAGGCCACAGGTAGAACGTGCCACATTGAGGGCATCGTGCTTTCGTGCTTGGGGCCGGTCCGGGTGTCCTGTAGTGTTTGCACAGGCACCGGAGTTACTCTTAGCCATCGAGCTCCACCACCAGGAAGCCTCCTGGGAACTGGAAGGTGGTCATATTTAATTCTGACATTGTTTGCTCAGGGGTGGAACAGTTCAGTTTGTCATCTCCTCTCTCCTTGAATGCCAGGCTAAAGTGAAGTTCCTCGCTCTCACTTCCTGTCCCTCCCTTCTCTGGGGAGGACAACTCCGATTGGCCCTTGCAGTGGCCCCTTCCTCTGGTGGAAACCAGAGGGGGGGCACTCTCTCTCTCAGTGTGACGTGGCCTTGTCTGTCGGCCAGTCACAGCACAGGTGGGTGGGCTTCCGGCTTTCGCGCCGCTCCTTTTGCAGGGGATCTGGGTTTGGCGCCAAACCCCTGCACATCTCCCACCACATTTCTCTCACAGTCTCTTTGCATGCTTCACGTGCGCAATCCAGGATTGGCGGGAGTCGCCATTTTGGGACGGCTGCAAGCTGCTGGGCCGTGGATAGCGCTGCTGTCGCCATTTTTAACTCTTTCTTGCTCCGCGGAGCACATGTAGTGACAGCCGCCAACTTTGATGAGCCCTCAAAATGTATGGTTTCACTATTCTCAGTGTCTAGTGCATAACTCGTTCCTAGACACTGACTGCTCTCAGACTGCTCACTGAATGCTCTCTGCATGCTCTCTCTGATTGCTTTGCCCACTGATATGATGAGGCATACCCCAGGCTAGGCAGAACTCTTTCTCTGTGCACCGCACTCGCTGACGGTTCCTGCAAGTACTCTGTGGTGTGTTTTATGTGGGTGCTAGCTAGTGTACCGGGCATCTCCCTAAGTATGGGCGTCTCCTACTTTTGGCCACACATAGTGCAGACCCTGGGCCATGGTCCCTGGACTAGTTAACAGGCTAACCCCCCCCCCCCAGTTGCCTCACACTATCTGCCTCAAGGGACTAGAACAGCTATAGCCAGATATCCATCTTACAACACCCTCTTAGGGCACACAGGACATACTGTGCGAGAGTCCACGCTCCCCTGACTACCCCTGGTATGCATATATGCCCTACTCTCTATAACACT
The DNA here is from genome assembly GCF_040206685.1 of Ascaphus truei. Lineage (NCBI taxonomy): Eukaryota > Metazoa > Chordata > Amphibia > Anura > Ascaphidae > Ascaphus > Ascaphus truei. Next base: position 162,586,929 of record NC_134484.1, on the reverse strand, counting down.
TGCATGGAAGGTGTACTTTACTCTTCCAGCTCTGCTTCGCTGAAATCCTGTCCTGTTCTGGATCTCAGCAGCTCGCCTCCAAATGTAACCCATGTCACCCCCCCCCCGGTCGCAGACTGGACCCCTAGGGTGTAGTGAGGACTGGCTATGTGTCTTTTGGTGGTGCGTACCTGTGAGGAACAGGAGGGCCTGAGTCTCCCGCGATGGTATAGGGGACAACAGAGACAGGCTTCTGGGGTATATGCCTTCATCTTTAACAACAACGGTGCAGCGCCTCCATCTCTGGTAAGCCCTTAGGATGTAGGGTGAATTCCTTCCAGAGAGCCCTTTGCCTCAGGGCGAGAGATTTCAGTCTCACACACACAAGTCTTTTGTAAAAGCAGCAATGTCTCTTTATTCTCCAGCAGCAGCACACAGCAGCACTCAGATACAGTGTACAGGGTCTACCTCCTCTCCTTCTCCTCCAGTCTGTACCCCTTCAGGATGGGCTGTATGGAGCTCCAATACTCCCAACACCCACCCCAAGGTGCAGACCTCGAGGTGAGGCTAGCTTTCCTCCCCTCAACCCCTGAGCAGGGTGAGGGGCATTGGTCCACCGCACTATAGTGCTATCAGCTCTAATCAGGCTGGGCCTTAGCTTCTCTTCCTAGCACAGGTATCACTCTAATCCTGACTGTCCAGTCAGGCACTCCAACACCAACTCACTATCACAGACAGGAACTGGCAACTAAATTTAGACAGCCCCACCCCTCATGAGGTCAGCAGGCCCCTCCCCTGTGTCTCATGTCTTCCACACAGAGTCAGGGGGCCTACCTCCACCAATCAAGGCAAGGCTTGAAGCGGGGGAAACCCATGATAACTGCTGGTGGCCTGCCCTTAGCAGGACTTACATCAGTAGGAGGATAGATATATAGCCCAAATTCTTACCAGGGTTACACATACTATAAAACACATGTGCTATCTTTTGCACTAATGTGGCTTATTAGGCTGCCTATATAAAGGCTACAAGTAAACACTTACCTTTGAGGGTGAAATGGATGTCATGGCGAATTGTGGTTTGATGGAGTACTTTGTGAGGAGGAGGAGGGAAATTCTACTAGAATTAAGGATGAGGAGAGAGGAGAGAGTGGTAGTTACAATTCCCTGTAAGGCGTGGATTGGCACCCCAATATTTCCGAGCAAGATGCTCCCTTAAGGTGTTAAGTGAGGCAGACATCATCAGGTGCTATCGATTGAGTTCAGTGGCAATCTTTGAACTCTATGAGGAGTTAAGAGAAGATTTAGAGCCATCAACAGACAGGAGTCATGCAGTTCCTGACCTTGTTAAATTGCTGACCTGTAGGCATAGTAGGCGGGGTTTCGAAGCCAACGTTCTCGTGGGTCATTAGCCAGTTTCTAAAGGCACTGACTAGATGCGCTAGGAATTATATATATTTTCCTAGTGAGCAGACAGAGTGACAGGTGTTGAAGACTGCATTTTATAATGTAGCAGGGCTACCCAATTTGATGGGTGGTATCGATTGCACACATGTTACGCTGACCCCGCTACGTGAAGGCGAGAGGCGTTTCCGTAACAGGAAACATTACAACTCGCTTAATGTGCAGGTCGTATGTGACACACACATGAAAATTCTGAGTATGGTAGCCCTATTCCCAGGTGCCTGTCTCGATTCCCATATCCTGCAGAACTCATCAGTCTTCTGTGAATTTGAAGTGGGGGAATTCGAGGATGGTTGGCTATTGGGTCAGTCAATGTTAAACAAACTGCACTTACATCTAAATTTCATGTAGAAGTTAATGTTTCATTATGTTTTGCTAATATATAATGTAATGACAAATTATTTGTTTAATTTGGAATTTGTTATGTTACATTTAAAATATATAATCCATGTTATGCAGCTTTAAATAGTCTTCAATTATTAATCACACAACAACAGGGAATTAGTGGCCAATTCACACACTCATTGCTTCCACATTGCAGGAGTAATACTATAGCCATCAGAGATGTCATTTTATGTATTTAATGTTTAACAGATGTCGTTATTACAGTATGCCTAAACTAATTATTCAAGAATATTCAATTGTAAATGCATTTGTGTGATATATTCTTCACTCTGTTTCATGTACTAGGACATGGCAAGAGGCAATATATGGAATATATGTTACATATTAGCTTAACATTCATGTGTTTTAACTCTCTTTAGACGACTCAGGATATGGAAGCCGGCCATGGCTTCTGACCCCACTGGGTAATACTCAAACACCTGCAGAGGAATGATATAATGCGGCCCACGTATCCACCCATTCGGTGATTGAGAACTGTTTGAACTGTTGAAAAGTCGCTTCAGATGCCTTGATAGATCTGGTGGGGCCCTACAGTATTCACCACAGAAGGTTGCTGACATAGTGATTTGTTGTTGCATTCTGCACAACATTGCACTACATACAATCTTAAAGGCAACATATGGGAGGATCCTCCTGTGCGACCTGCAGCTGTTAGTGGGATGGAGACCCACCGGACTTTAATTGACAATTTTCATATGTAAAATTTTAATTTACATATAAAATAATCTAGACTCATCTTGCTTTATCGAAATTCGAGTGCACATTTTGTATTGAGTTAGCACAAGTTCATCTGACAATGGTACTGTATGTGAGTGTTTAACACATTTGTCCTTATCTAAAGCATGTTTCCCCCTCCCCCTACAATGTGTGCATCATACAATGCTGAATGTGCATTAAGCTAACTGATATTGGTGTAGTGATGATTATTAATAGATGCGTAACATTATCACTTAGAAACTGCTGTACATTGTAGTAGGACATGTGCAGAGGTACACAATGGAGACTGTTTTACGGTGAAATTAAAACAAGGCTTTATTGTGCCTGTCGCTTTAAACACAGCAAAAATCAACATAAGAAAATAAGCCAAACAAAAAAACCTATCTCTGCTTTGGAGACTATCTACACATGTAGCTCAGCCCTCTCTGACTGGGTTCGTTAGCGAAGCTATTTACCAGCCCCAAATCATGGAGTCATTTATCAATACACATAGACATAGATAATAGTCTTATACGAAAAGTCTTATCTGTTAGCTGGGCTGCTGTAGGGGAAGCTTCTCTGCTCTCTTGGAACCGCACCCTTGTGTGCACAGGCAATGTCAGGCTCCAAGTTTAGAATCTTGTCCCTTTTGTCTTGTGGTCAACTTGTCGCTCAAGACATCTGTCCTTCCTTGGTTCAGCCCAGTTGTGGACTAAGGAATATCTGCTCTGTCTCCTATTTCAGCTCAGGTGTGAGCTACGGAGTCTCAATTCCTGTCTCAAAGGCAGGCTTTTTCTACCACCTGTAATCAGCCAGGTGGTGTTAGTTAATTGCCTACCAGCAGTTAACCACCACACTGCTGGATTAGAGGCACATTTGTGAACAGGGATAAGTCCCCTGTTACATACATGAAAACATATTTTGAGGGTCACCGAGAAGCCCCACCTCCGTCACTCATCCTTCGTCGTAACACAACCTGTGCTCAGGCACCGCACCGCTAGGCATTTAGTCCTATGTTTCTTTCCCTGCGTCCTCTGTTTGTTTGCAGACCTCCCTCTTCCGAGATTTGTTGTCACCATCTCCTTCATCACAGATCTTGTGGTAGGGGCCTGCCTGGTGATGTCACGGGGTGACTCGTTCCAGGTGGCCATTAACTAAGGCAAGCCATGCTGATGCTCCTTCAAGGATTACGCTAGTGTAATTAAATGTGACTAGGTCCTAAGTCTCTCTAGGAAAGTGAGTGGCTGTACTATACTTATGCACACATCTCTTCCCAATAGCTCTGATTATAATCAGACTATTTAAGGAAATAATTTATCTGAAACATTTATCCAATAGATGGCTAATACTTACAACCTCAAATGTTATTTAGTTATTTTGTCTGAGTGAATTGTCATGTGTTGACTAGAGATGGGCAGAACTTAACAGTTTAAAAAAAATAATAACAATTCTGGCTAACCGGTTTGCAGGACTTTTATTGGATATAAATTTCTCAGAAAGCTCACATTTCTACCATCAAAAATCTTAGCTCAGTCCCCATTTGCAAATTATTTGCCAAGCATTTTTTTTTTCCAAATATTTTTATTAGGCATTGATACAACAGGTGATAATCAGATACATTTCACGGCCTAATACATAAACATTTTAACCTTTTCCTTGGGGGAAAAGAAAGACAATCTTGATTGTCGATGAAAAGGGGGTCCTCGTAGAGGGAGGACAGAGGAGCGGGGAGAGGTAGGAGGGGGGAGGGGGGTGTTCCCAGCCTGGGGACCGCGTTCCTAAGTCTGTCAATGTTGGGGAGCAGGCGCAAGAGCTTGTGGGGTCGAGTTCGGTCTCTTGGGAGGTGTCTCTGAGGGTCCCTCATCTCGTGAAAAGAATCCAAGGCTCCCATATATTATAAAATGGGAAGAGCTTTTGTCTGAGCATTGCTGTCAGCTTCTCCATTAGCATCACTTCACTGATCCTTCTCTTGATGGACCTCTTGGATGGGGTGGTTTGTTTCTTCCATGAAGCCGCTATCTCACATCTGGCCGCAGTGAGAATAAAGGAGATTAATTTCCTCGTTGCACGATCAATTCCGGGTATTGGCCTTGCAAGTAGGAAGATCAGCGGTTCTATAGGTAATTCTAGGTCTGTGACCTCTTTTATCAAATTGTGGACCTTGGTCCAGTATTTTATCATTTCCGGACAGGTCCACCAGATGTGGGCCATGTCCCCTCTAAGTCCGCAGCCTCTCCAGCATAGGTCCGATGCCAGGGGGTAGATCTGCCTTAATCGCACTGGGGTGAGGTACCAGTGATAGAGAATTTTATAAATATTTTCCTTTGTCGTGGTGCATAGGGATGTACCCGAAGCTGCCATCCAAATTTCATCCCAAATCTCTCTCTCTATTGTGATATTCAAGTCGGCTGCCCATTTGAGCATATAATCGTGGTTTTGGGGGGCCACCGAGTTTTCTAGGGCAGCGTATATGTCAGAGATTAGTTCCTTTTGGTAGATGTTTGCTTTACAGAGCCGCTCGAATTTAGTGAGAGGGGGGAATTCTGGAGCTGGGCATATTTTTGGGGTAAAGTGTCGAATTTGTAGGTATTTAAATGTGTCCAGTTCTCTGATCTTATATTTGGCACGTACTTCTTGGTAGCTCAGGAGCCTTCCTAGGCTTAGGAGATCCGCGATCGCCCCAATCCCTCTTGATTTTATTGTTCGTATAACTTGGATCTGCATCCCGGGGGGAATTTGGGGTTATTGGATAGGGGCGTGAGCTGTGGGTTAGATGAACACAGGCCAAATCTGCTCTTATATTATGACCACACTTCCCAGGTAAGTATTGTCGCTTTTAATTTTAGATTGTGTGCTTGTCTATCTCCCCTGTCTAGACTCCAAAGGCAAGCCTGCAGAGAAGGCATTCTGGCATACTTGGACTCTATTTCGATCCAGCAACATTTGGCTGGGTCGGTGTTCCACATGACAGCTTGTTTCAATTGTGCTGCTATGTAATATTTGTGAATGTCTGGGACCGCCATACCTCCTCTTCCTCTTGATGCCAGCAGGACCGATCTTGCTACTCTGGGTCTTTTACCCTGCCAGATAAAGTTAAACATTCTGTTTTGTATGTTTTTTAGTTCAGTGCAGGTACATGGACTGGGAGTGTCTGAAAGTAGTATAAAAGTCTAGGGAGTATGTTCATCTTCACAGATGTCATTCTCCCAATCCATGAAATCTGGTAACCCTCCCACTGTTCCAAGTCTTTCTTAATCGTTTCCCAGAGAGCTGGGTAGTTATCTTGGTATAGATCCCGGTAGTGTCTTGATACATTTACTCCCAAGTATTTTATATATGAAGAGCACCACCGGTAGCTAAAGTTCAATTTGAGTAGCTTCACTTCTTCTTCTGGTAAGCTAATGTTTAGGGCTTCAGACTTTCCAGTGTTTATTTTGTATCCTGACACTTTGCCAAAGTTCCCTTTGAAGGTTCGGAAGGGAAGTTTGGGGTTTGGACAAGGTTAGGATAATATCGTCTGCGAACAAAGATATTTTATAATTTGTCCCTCCTATGTCAACGCCCTAGATGTTCATATTGTTTATGATCTTGGTCGCCAGAGGTTCGATCGTGAGTGCAAAGAGAAGAGGCGATAGGGGGCACCCCTGCCTTGTACCGTTTTTAATTTGAAATCTCTCGCCTGTTCCACCTGGGAGTTTGACCGCGGCAGAAGGGTTCTGGTAGAGAGCCCCGACGCCTTCCAGGAACGTGTCTTTAAAGCCAAATTTTTTCAAGGCATTGTCTAGGAATAACCAGTCTATCCTATCGAATGCCTTCTCTGCATCTAAGCTCAGTAACATCGCCTTTGTATTTGACATGTGGACATGATCAATTATATTTATTATTTTGTGGGTATTGTCCACGGCTTGGCGCCCCGAGACAAACCCAACTTGTTTCGAATGAATTAATCTAGGTAGGATAGAGTTCAACCTGTTCGCAAGTATCTTACTGTATAGTTTTAGGTCATTGTTCAGAAGGGATATGGGCCTATAGCTTCCGCACTGGGTCGGGTCCTTCCCCTCCTTATGAATTATTGCTAGATTAGCTGAGGCCATTGAGATCGGGATTGGGTTCCCTTCCATGAAGGAGTTAAATAGGGCAAGTAGGTGGGGTGATAATATGGGTAGGAACTTTTTATAGTAAGAATTTGTATAGCCGTCGGGTCCCGGCGCTTTAGATGCTTTGGATGTCTTTAATGCCGCTGTCAGTTCCTCTAGTGTGATTTTCCCGTTCAACATAGTATTCTCCTCCTCTGTTAGAGAGGGTAGATCACAGTCGTCGAGATATTCTACTATTGACGCGAGTTCGGCTGACTTTGGAATAGCGGAATCGGATCTTAAATTATATAATTTGGTGTAAAATTTGGTAAATTCCTCTGTAATTTTTTGCAATGACTTTATGTCTGAGAGTATTATTGTTTTTTAAACATGTATTTATATTTTTTAAATGCCGAAAACAACTATACAACACATTTGGCCAATAGGGATGTTGGGCATTATTCTTCCGGGGGGTAGTATAGTTTTCTGTTTATATTAATACCTATGCAGCCACCTGTTGTCAGCTAATTGGCCCATGGCTACTAAGTGGTTAATATGAATGCAATGTCTTAAAAGCAGTGGCAGGATTCAGCCGGTTCGCGCTAACCTGTTCCAAAAATTTCATAAGTTCGCCGAACCGGTGCTTAATTCTCTCACCTGTCGGAGCAATGGACGGCGGGTGGCGGGCGGCATCTACCAGCGTAGCGGGTGGCATCTACCAGCATCTCCCGGCACCTTTTTCCTGCATATCTTCTCAATATGGACGCGCGGCGTCAAATGGCGCAGGGTTGCCATGCCAACGGGAATGTCACGTGATATATCTGCATCACGTGATGCCCCATTGCTATGGCAATGGGATGCTACGTGACATCGTGACGTTACGCGGCATCGCATTGTCATGGCAACGTGGCACTATGTGACGCCGCTCAGCCATATTGAGAAGATTTGCAGGGGGAACATGCAATGCCGGAGCATACTTGGAGACGCTGCCCGCCACCAGCCACCCACCGCCCTGACAGGTGAGGGAGAGATGTGAGGGGGAGATCTGGGGGAGATTTGAGGGGGAGATCTGGGGGAGATGTGACGGGGACAGGGGGAGATGCGATGGGGAGATCTGGGGGAAATATGAGGGGGAGATCTGTGTAAGGATTCTACTCGATCCGTGCTGGGTTTTGCTGCCTTTCGGGTTTTCCTAGTCACCTGCCTTTTCTGCTCCCTGTGGCCATTTTGCATACTGGTAGCCTGCTATATAAGGCTGCAGTTCCTAGTGGGAGTTGCCAAGCAAAGTTCTAACATTTGCAGCTCTTGTTGGTCTTTGCAGTCATGCTTTACCCTTTTGTCTGTTTTGATTCCCCTGTTGCTGACCCCAGACCGTGACCCAGACCTCTCTGCTTTCTGCCAACACTGACTCTGCCTGTCTCCTGGACTTTGCAACACCACCGCCAGCCCTGACCCCTGCCTGCTTACCGACTACGGATATTCTTACAGGACTCTGTCCCTGGGCTCTGGTTGGTTTATTTGCATCCCTACCTCAGCCCTGCAGGTCAGCTTCCTGATTTGAGACAAACAAGTCACATTTTTTCTCAGCCAAACATGGACCCTGCTGAGATAGATCCATATCTCTCCAAGGGAAACTACTCGGAGATCATGAGACATGTCTCGCTCAGCAAAACCAACAGATGACACTCATTTCTAGCTGACTTCAGGACATTATCATCCAACTGGTTACACTCCAGGTGGGTTCTAGCTCAAATCAAATTGCTTCCACTACTGTATCTCTACTCCCCATCTGTCCTCCTCCCCATTACCATTGGGGGTATTTTTGGTACCAGCTCAAATTGCCCCTCCCAATACCCTGGAATCTTTTTGTTTCCATTTACTCAAGTATCCACTGCAAGTTTTGCTAGAGTTGTCTCTTATCAGTAATGATCACCCACTCATACTACAAAACCTCTTGCTATTATGTTCACTCTTTTGCTTTAGTGCCTGTACCGCACTATATTTGGACCTTATCTGTTTCTGTCACCTACATTCTGCCAGCTGCCTGACCTGAGCATGGACTCATGCAAAAATGATGACTCTTTGGTTGTTACTCATTAAAATGTAATACTGCTAATCAGGGTACTCACAATTTAATTAATATAATCTTTGGATAACATTTCATTTATCAGCCTTGTTTTCCTATTTGTTTGTCCTCTTCAGGCCCTGCCTGTCTGTTCCTATTTCAGTCTGCCCCATTCTGATCTGGTCATGTGAAGTCCTGTTTGTTTATCCATACTGATCCGTTCCTGTCTAGTGAGTCCAGCCATATTCCAGGCAACACTAACTATGTTCTGGCAATACCGGAAAATGGGGACATATCAAATAAAAGATAGATGGGACAGAAAATATAATACCTGGCCAGAAGAGTGCAACATGTAACTCCTCTTGGGTACCATTAAGTCTACACATAAACAGATTAAAAAAAAAAACAATTAAAGTTCCTTTCTGCTTTGCAATAAAATAGAAGGAAAATTGCTTTGCTGAAGCTGTATAATTGTAATTTGCCACAATTTCAATTTGGGATAAAAGAGTAGCCCCTTGAACCACATAACAACTGCAATGTTTTTATATTCCAGTTATATTGCTTTATCATTTTAATCAGACAAAGTAATTACTTGGTTAATTAATCTTTTGATTCCAGTACTTATATGAATGACAAAATAAAAAGGGAGTGGCCAGGCATTTAAAAAAAAAAAAATGTATGTACACATTTATATGCATCCATGTCCATAAGACTAAGCCAATAATTATAACTGTGAAAGTTAGTCAAATTTTGGGAGTAGTTTTCATTACTACAGTATAGATTGCTTTTGAATGCACTGTAAATGGTCTGTGAGTATACTAGTGCAATAAACGTGTATCAACACGTTAATAAAACAAGGAAAGGAAAGGAAATATACGTTAAGTCATGATAGTTTAGGTGACCATTTACAGTACATGTCTTTTCCATTTTCTGTTTTTGCAAATCCTCAAATTGCTTAAAATGTCACTAGAATTTAGCAAACATGGCAGTATATACATTGTTACAGGACCTACAATATGACCTACACAATGACTTTTACTGGTCAGCCAACTTTCTTTTGCAGAGTTTGCAGATTTTTCCAAAAATGTTTCACATTTCAACTGGTTTGAAAACTTTAGCAACAATGCTGAACCTCTTTAATATCTACAGAATGGTGAATTTATTTGTATTGATATGTTTAACCATTTGGGTGCCCCATGATGTAGTTCTGTGGAACGATTACATGTTCGCAACATGCCAGAGAGGCTGTAGCACTTTGAGCCACACCTCAGACACTCTAAGGTTTAAAATAATGTGCCTATCCGTATCTGCATTGATAACTCTAAATTATGCAATGATTTTTATTTTATGGTTTATGCCATAGAAACTTTTCTCAAAGAAGACCTACAAAGAAAAGTAACGAAAAACTCTAAACTGCAGGAAATGGCATTCATGTTTGTAAGAATCTGAATTCAATAATTAAATATTTATTTCATTTGTTATCAAGTGAATGACAGCAAAAGAGTCAAAGACCTACACTCAGTTATGTAACTGTAAAATACTACATCCTTCACAAGAAAAAAAATGCTTCACAATTTCAGGAAGTTCTTAACAATGTGAAATGCTTTTTCAGTTTCTAAAATGGAAATGCCTTAGCCAGCAAATGTTATAACAATACCATATTGTTCTTGTAGTTGTGTGCCTGAATTCCAGACAAAATGTGTTATTTTTTCAGAAATGTTACAAATACAATGTGCAGCAACACAAGGATGATTATCAATAATGGTTTCATGCCACTCCATGTGCTAATGAAACTCTTACATCTGACAAAATGCCCTGCCTACAGCATGATTACAGCATAGAGCCAGGTGTGGCAACCCCAGCGCATTAGGGATTGTATCTTTCATCAGCTATTATCTGCAAAGTCTTTTACTCATCTGATTTTCTCCAGGCTTTTATATAGGATTTTTCTTTACTGAGAATAGAATATGTTCATTATCTTCTAGCGACTCTAATTAAAAATAGAAACAAAAATGTTTGTACCGGTATGTTTGGGAAATCAAGAATGCATCGACATTTCTAAGATCTAATTATTGTTTAAAGTAAGAGTTCAAATTAAAGTTTAGCTCTTCTAAATCGAGTCTAATCTTAACTTGGGTGTTGGTTTATGGTAAAGCGTTAGACTCAACTTCTGACCCTTGAATAAATGCAAAAGTTGCTGTTAACATTATAAACATTCACATTACTTAACCCACAAGTGTATAAGGTAATCTTGAATTTACTGTACTGTACCTCTTTTAATCTATTTATAGTTATGACTTTGTATCAGTTTTATCTCACTTGTATCATATTCATAATGGGATTGGTTATGTGGAATTCTTGGAAGAGTTGTAGGAGTGATCACTTGATACATTAATATACCTAAAGTCCATTGTTTTTGTTTTTGGTTCTGGGTTTTGATTACGACAGAATATGTGAATTTCATCATTTTAAATATTTACAAATATAAGCATTGCCTGAATTTTCTGTCATAAACAAAACACTCTTATAGTGTGGTTTATATGCTGGAACGTGTATTTTTCTGGCCCTGACGAAATGTGATATCTTTGGAATATAATAACTATATTTTCCAGAGATAAAACATACTAATTGAAAACTTTTAGATTAATATATTGCCTCATTTGGAAGTTAAGTTACCATGATATGGTTTCTTAACTAGGGTATCTAATTGGTCAAACATACAAAACATCTTTTAGTATATTAATATTAAAATTAAAACTAGATTTGTATAGGATGAGAGTCACCGTTAGGATTTCTTTAACATGTAATTGAGTGCCAATTCTATACCAATGGATCCATGAGCAATATACTGTATATATATATTTTAAAATATTTTAATGTACAGTATATGTTTTAATGTGATAATTTATTAATTATGTTTAAATGTATATGCAAATGTTTTATATAGCCATTGTCAACATTATATGCTAAATTCTCTCTTGGATGATACAATAAAGATAATTAGATAAAGCAATAGAGTGGTCTATATAATAGGAGACATATGGACTACAATCACATACCCCTGAGGAAGCAGGAACCCCTCTGCGAAATGCATAAGGTGACGGAGGACCAGAAAGAGTGTTACACATGTCATCCTGGAAGTGACGTCAGACGTCTGGAGGGAAGGAGATCTTCTCTGGCTGGATTCAAAATCCAATGAACAGACTCTGTTTTGTGTGTTGTATCCCGGTTTTTAATCTATAAAGAAGTATTTTTGTACCTTTACCAAGAGGCCGCCTTGCTCCTTTTACACCTACCTCACATGGAGAGAAGGGCAATAGGGAAAAAATACCGTTAAGTGACTGTGGTCAGCACTGACATGTAAGTACATATCTTAACACAATTATGAATGAGCTCCGTTTTTGAACATACTTCACTATTTTTTCCTTTTTATCTTCTTTTTTGTCCTGAGGTGCGCTGATTTCTCCTGGAAGAATTAAAATATACACTATATTAAATAAAGTAGAATATTGTATATCATGTATATTGTATATAAAGTGTCTTTATAAATGTTTAATTCCGTATTAGTTGATTATATACAATTCCACTGGGGTCTTTAGTAACATCTTACTTAATAAATATTTCTTAAATACATTTTTCCATATACTGTATTTCTCTACATATTTTTTAATCTGACGTATTAAATAAATTTGTTTTGTGTGTATGTATGTATGTATGTATGTATGTGTGTGTGTGTGTGTGTGTGTGTGTGTGTGTGTGTGTGTGTGTGTTTATATATATACAGTACCAACAAAGTTTATTCTTACACGGCCAGCACCGCGTTTTAAAAAAAACGCGTGCGTCGCGCGGCTGTCTCCGGCCGAAACCTGCTGGATTTCGGCCGTTTTTTCCTGCGCCTCGGGCGCATTCAATAGTAAGCGCCATAGCGCTTATCTATTGAAGCACGGGAAAGCGTGGGAAACTCCGGTTTCAAACCGGAGAATAGACCCGCTGCGATCCCACTGCGGTCCCGGCCAGCTCGCGTCTTTAGTTAGAATAAGCTGTGCCGGGACACTGAATACGTTGTATATCTTATTTCATGTGAGTGCGGCCTGCAATATATTGGCCGCACATCAAGGGCTCTAAGTACACGGTTCTTGGAGCATCAAAGAAACGCTATTCACGGGTGCCAAACACATAGCCTCTCCCGCCACTTCTGTAATAAACATCTAAAAAATCCAAAATCCCTATCAGTTATGGGCATTGAATACATTCCCTCCACATATAGGGGGGGAGATCGTTTCCAAAGACTCTGTATGAGGGAGACATACTGGATGTATGTTTTGGATACCACTTGCCCAAAGGGGCATAATGACCATATTGATATTAGCACCATTGTGTGATCTCTCTTTTAGGGAGTTCCTTCAGAAGTATGGTTTGAATGCTTAGGCATTCCCTTCGAACTTTGGTCATACACTGGCGACACACTTTATTCGAGCTTGGCTAGTCCCACGAATTCGGGTATACCCGGGTGTATTGAGGTTTGTGACTGTTTTCTGCCCGAGTACATTGAGTTATTTTCCAAGCAGGGATTGAAGCATTTTATTCCCGCTGGCTGCAATACTGCACAGTATATATATATAAACTGCATTACAATTCATGAATTTATGCCATCTGGTAGACACGCGAAGCATTGCAGCCTATTAAATCCTAATCATTATCATTTAACAGATCAGTCGCCCATCAGCCAGGCATGAACCCAGGCTGGGAAGGCAAATGCAACGGGGCTTGTCAGAGGTTAGGAGTGGCGCATTCCAGGTATCTGCCAGGTACATACCGGGTATTTGCTCGAATAAAGTGTGTCGGTGCAGTATGTCAGATCCTAAAAATATACTTTTAATTAATGTATTTTCAAATACATCCGGTAGTGAATTCTATACATGAGTGATTGGATAAATCTTGATATTTGCCATTTATATCTTATTGTGAATGTATCATGATTCCTGTCTATGAAGAGGTCCATATGGCATTTACAGTAGAGGCAACGTTTATTCTAACATTTGCCGTAAACTAGCCGGGTTACAGTCTGGGTATGTGCTGGGTATGTGCTGGGTATGTTTTGGGCTAGTTTGAGGCGTTTAAGGCATTTCTGCATTGACTAATGACCCATAGGATTAACACAGCAGGGACCCTGGCATTCCAATTCAGTTTGAATGGGACTGCCAGGGACCCCCGCTGTTAATCTGATAGGCCATTAATCAATGCAGATATGCTGGGGCTAGTTTAAGGAAAGTTTAAGGCATGTATTCAGAATGTACCTGGGTGTTTCCTGTTTTTTTGGGGGAATTGCCACTGGTTTTTGTTCAAATAAGAGTTGCCTCTACTGTATATGTTAAGTTATACATGTATACACACATTTATATTAATTATATTTATCATTCATCAATTATTTTCACTCATATTCACTTTATACATTACAAATACTTTTTATGGTTTAATCATTTAATTTACACAATAATTTTTATTACATCCACACATACGTTTAACTTGGTATATACTACACAACATATTAGATATGTCACTATGACGTACATATATACCATGTTGTCTCTTCCTGTCTTTGCTTCAATTCAATCTGTTGCTGCTCCTCTAACTCCACATGGAATCTACAAACTACATGTGACATTGGGTAGGTTTGACATAATCACCTTACGATCTAATACATCTGAACCAACTAGGTAAATAACTGATATGGGGTCAAATAAATTATGACTAAATTATATTTGCTTCACAAGTTATAAGATATATACTTCGTTATTTTTTCCAGTCTCCTGAAGTATCGGGTAATATGGACAACAACAATCTAAGTTGTTTAATTCTGCTTAACTCTTTGTTACTATATTGATTTCTCATAGCTAATCAATTTATAATTGTTTTACTTTATCATGTATAATCATTTACTTCATCCAATTTATGTAATTGTACCTTGTCTGAATATGATTACACTCTTTATCCCTCTAAAGGTTAGACTGACAGTGGGTCAAATAACTTATGTAAAAAAAGTTGTTATTATCAATTCATGAGCCCACAAACGGCTATATATACCTTTGTGTCATGATCTTTATGATATACTTTCAGAAATTTCAATGGGGTCCGTTTAAACCATTATTCTGTTTTTATTAAAATGCATGTGTGTTGCTATTGTAGCTAATTGACTAATTAGTTATGCAAATTGCCTTCCTATAAATACTGTAAGAGGGGACCCAATGGGTATCCCCTGATGAAGTCATCATTGATGACGAAACGCGTAGGGCGTGGTTTGTGAGAAGCTGTCACGTGCCCATGTCCATCTGTTGCTGCTGGTACTAAAGTTTGGTTCCTGCTCCCCCGTGTTGGCTTACTAGCACTAAGAAATTGGTGTGGCTATTGCTGGTTCCCGGAGGGACTTCCTGTGCAGAGGCGCCGAATTGGAGAATCGTCACTTCCGGTATCTGACTGCATGAATGAGAGACGCGAGCGGACGCCATTACCCTGATCGGACTGCACTTCTGGCACATGAGAGCCAATCTCATATCTGCTATTTTAAATCGTACTTTTGTGAGTGGGCATTTGTTGATTTTAATGTTCTATAAACACTTGTTATAACGTTAATGCACTAGGTGTGCGCCTGTTTTCTTTTTTTCTCTTTTCACAGGTATAACAAGGGAGTAGTGAACCCTTGAAACGGGCTGCAAACACCTGGAGACATTACTTTTTTGGAACAGGACTCTGTTTTTTCAAAGGACTTTCAAAACAAGGTTTTTTATTTCAATTTTTACTACAAGTATTTATTGAGGCAACACAATTTTTTAATTTTTCAATTTTTTATTTTTAGAATTTATTAGGTTATGGTTTATTATTGCTGTTGATTGTAAGTATCCTTGATTAATAGGTTTAAAAGTTAATAGCTTCTTTCTCACCACCCCGTTGGGTGCATATAAAGGCTACTCTTCTTCAGCTTTGTTAGGATAATTAGAGGCGCTACTTCGTTGCTTTCTGTTTATATATACATATATATATATATATGTATGTATGTATTATATATATATATATATATATATATATATATATATGTATGTATGTATGTATGTATATAGGGCTACATATTAAAAAACAAAAACATACTGGGGACAGAACAGGGAAAACTCTCCTCCCACGCATTTCATGCTAAACAGCTTTTTCTCAAGGAGTCTACTGGAGCAGTAGAATATTTTTTTTATGCACTGTTCATTAGTAGAATATTTTTTTATTTTCATACCACCCGGTGAGTTGATCAGTGCTAATTTACTGGGTTGCTGTTCAACCAATCTTCAGTAATTTCTCGTGTATCCCTTCCGATTGGAGTAACGCTTCAACAGCTTTGCAGACTCTGGTACACTGGACACGCATCATCTGGTTCCAGAGGAGACAGTTTTTGATTCAAAGCAGTAGCATGCTTAACCATGATGAAACGGATACAGAGGCTCCGGTACACAGGACACGCATCATTCAGTTCCAGAAAAGACAGTGTTCGATTTCAAGCTGCAGCACACTCAGCCATGACGAAACAGTGACAGAGTCAGGACTTCCAGGTGGTTTGGGGGCTTCAGAGGTAATTAAACTTCTCCTCTGTTGTGTTTACACCCCCACTAGTCGCCATTAATACTCCGTTGCCAACTCAGTTAGTCCTTATCTCCATTATGCAATCGTCGTGACGGTACTGGATACTGTGCAATACCTGCATTCTACACTGTTGAATATAACTCAATATACATATTGCATAAGTAACATAATATGGGACTTTAGAAGCTAAAGCATATCGTTTAGACTTATCTTGGAGCAGTCAATCTCTACTTCTGGAACATATTCCAACCTGAAGTATACTGTATCCCACAACGATCAGCCACTTTACCTGTTGTTTCAACATTGCTCTTCATTCCCTCTAGATTTCAAGCTCTCCCAAACAGGGCACTCATTTCTTTTTGTGTCTGTTTGCACTTATTTGTCCTTGTTTGGTATGTCATCCTGTTTATGTAATATACATAACTCTGTAAACCCTTTGTAGCCGCAATATTTTGGCGCATTACAAATAATATAGAATAATATTCAGCGTATTGCAAGAATCTATTAGAACCTTTTCTTTCACAATTATTACATAGTTGCATAATTGCACTTATGCAATTCACACCAAGCTAAGGCAGGCATGCTTAGGAGGAGGGCCAGAGGAGTTCCCATGCTTCATACTTAATGTAGCTGTAGTTAGTGTCTAGTGAGTGAGTGGGAAAAGACCGAGGTCACTATTTTTACTCGGTGAAAGCTGGTTAAAGTCTGGTTAAAGAATACCACATTCATTTGTGGTCTGTGCAAATGCAGTTATTTAAAGCTGCTGCAATGGAAGTTGTGTAATTCAATATGTGTGCAACTTGACCAGCCAAGCAATCATTTAGAAAGGACAGCTCTTGTTTGCTTAATCCCCAAACTGTGTTTTTTTCTTTTTTTGCAATAAGCTAAAGTCATTGCTCAGTACTCTGAAGAACAATAGAGTGGGTGGGGAGAGGTTAGGGTTGGAAAATGTTGGCTGAAACGGGCCCACTGAGAGAGGCTTATTAAGGTATTTTTGATGACTACTACAGTAGTAATACTATAGTGCTAGTAAAATATAGTATCCAATGATTTTTCCGACGACAGTTCCTGCTGGAGTACTGTTAGCAGTTGGACGAGATAGATTACTCATGGCTTCTTGAGTTCCGTATACAGGTAAGTTACAAACACTCATTCCTGTATAGTGAAAATTCAAGTTAACACTTCAACAATTGTTTGTCCCAACAAAAAAATGATTACAAAAAATTGATAGACTCTAAAAATATAAAATATTTATTATATTAAATATAAAAATGTCATCCCCACAATCCACCCACATGAATACCCCAAAACCCACTACAAACCACAACAAACACCCCGTTCAACCACCATAAAACACTCCTCTCAAAACCCCACCCCACAACACACTCACCCCTCTCATGAAGGGTTTAACCCCTCCCGCTACCACCCGGAAGCTGCAAACACCCACCAAAGGCCAAATGCCAACTTCACCCATCCTCGCTACCCACAATAAATATTTTAAAACACAACAACCCTACTACCCATCTCCTCTACACGCAACAACCCCCCCTCCCCCACCCAACACATACAGTACAATCATGGGCAAAATTACTATTATCCAGGTATGGATAATAGTGCATTTTCCAATAATAAAATCAAACATTAGCCAGTCAGCATTAATAAAATAAATAAAATGTTCAAATTACCCCTGCCATCATGAAGGGTGTCCGCGTCAGCATACTGCAGGTCCATGTCCTCCGATGCCAGCAAGAATACCAGAAAAAATACAATCTAATTGCCCCTAACCCCTTAATCACATTATCCATTAATAACCGCTATAGTAATTAAGGGCCCGTCCCCCGCTACTCACTAAGGAGGCCTAACCACCTACCCCGGCCCCACTATACCCAACCTGTATCCATTATTTGGCACCGTGGTATATCATACCCATATAATATGGGCATGATAAGCGACAATAACACTCAATGGTCAACCTAATAAAAATAATTTAGGCCAAAAATAAACAATAATCAAAGAAATACACAAGCACCTAAACACCACAACAATAAAAGAACTAAAAAGCCTCAATACACATTAATTACATTAATCTATCACTAAAACAGCAAAATAATTCCAATTATGTTATTCCAAAAACATAAAAATACCAATAAATAAACATCTATCCAACCAATCAATTAAAGAAATAAAACCCGTAGCCAACCAAACAAATAATTAATGTAAACCAGTAGCCAATAAATCAATGAAATAAATAAAACCACTAGCCAACAAAACAAATAATTAATTTACACCAGTAGCCAACAAAACAAATACATAATTTAAAATGCGAAACAATCCTGAAATGTACTAAAAACAAGCCATCCAAAATCAAAACAATTTCATCCAAACAATAAGCAGAAATCGAACAAATAAAATTAAATTGAAAACAAGCATTTTGCCAAAAAAAGCATTGGCTGTCACTGTATTTATCTGTACCCTTGGCACAGATTAATATATTATCAGTCAATGGGCATCACAAACATAACAATTAATAAATACAATGAAAAAAACTGAAAAAAGACATTTGCATACATTCAATATTTATCTTATCTTTTAGAAGTCTTCACCCTCCGACTCCTGGCGTATCTGGAAGCTCTTGACCCACGACGTCGTCACCAGCAATCCAACTCCATCGACCTTGAAGTTCAGGAACAGGTAACAAAAATATTGTCTCTTTAATCTTCTTTTACCTTCTTCTATCTTCATCTGTCATTATTTTCTTCTTTTATTCTATCTTCTATCTTCATCTGTCAATCCAAAGTGCTCCATGGTAAATCCAAACGGATGTCGCTACGTCGACTTCTTCCGCTAAAATGAGACGTACTGGCCATATAGGGCCTGTGATGTCATAATTTAGGGTCAGATGGTACAACTCCAATCCGATTGGACTCTGTATAATGTACCCGCCTCTTTTTTATTTTTTTTTTAAGGATGTGTCGTCATTTCCTAGGGAGGTACGTTACATCCATAAAACCACATGGCTATATCACATGGTATTACAGCCAATGGGACTGCAAACAATCCCATTGTTGCTGTACCATGTGATTGACCACATTAGTTCAAAAGGATGTGACATCATCCCTTAATGTGACGTCACATCCTTTTGAAGACCAATGGGATTGTCTTCAATCCCATTGGCTGTAATACCATGTAATATAGCCATGTGTTTTTAAGGATGTAACGTACCTCCCTTGGAGTTGACGTCACATCCTTAAAACAAAAAATAGGTGGGCACATGATACAGCGTCCAATCAGATTGGAGCTGTGCCATCTGGCCTGAAAATGTGACGTCACAGGCCATATAAGGCCTGTACGTCTCATTTAACAGGAAGAAGAAGAAGAGAGAACATCCTGTTCTGGATTTACATTGGGTTTTGGATTGACAGATGAAGATAGAAGATTAAAGAAAAGAAAGAAATAATGCCAGATGAAGAAAGAAGACGGTGATAGAAGATAAAAGAAAGAAGAATTTTGTTGCCTATTCCAGATCTTCAAGGTGGAAGGCGTTGGATTGACTTTGACATCACGATACGACAGCTTACTGATGCTTCTAAAGGTAAGAAAAATATTAAATGTATGTAATTTTATTTTTACAAGTTTTTTTATTGTATTTTTTTATTTTTATGTTTTTCATTGCCCATGACTGATGATGTATTAATCTGTGCCCCTTTAGGGTACAGATAACTACAGTGATTGTCAATGCATTTTTTGGCAAATGCTTGTTTTCTATTGACTGTTATTTTTATATTTCTGTTATGGTTTGGATGAAATTGTTTAGATTTTCGGTTAATATTAGGGAAATATAAAGAAAAATGAAAAGCAAAAATGAATGTGTAACTTGAAAGCAATTCAAACTCAAGAAATAATTTAAACAATGTGGATTAACTGTTCTTAATTTGAATATTCATTCTTTCTCTTTACCCAAAAGTATGAACCCTTTACCAATGCCTCCATAGGATCTTGTAACCTGTTAGATACCCATTAGTCTCAAACATGACACTGTGCATGTATGTGCATGTGCCTTACAATGTTATATAAGCACTGTTGGATCTGTGCCCTTTTTAATGGTGCTTTTATGCTCGATAAATCTTACGTTTGACTAATGTGAAGTCTTTCCAACTTAAAGTAAACCAAACGGACACTTTATAGTATATACAAAAAAAGTGGATGTACTGATGATCCTTTGTTTTATTGAATTTTTTTGGCAATTATGAAGATGTAAAAAAAGAAGATATTATAAGCTAACCCATTACAAAAAATACTTGCTTTTTTAAAAATAACACAAGAACAACAAACATCTACAATAACTAAATGTTGACAAAAATAGTCTCGCCGCGTAATGTTATTATAGAGGTTTGTGGAAAGTCAGAAGCTACCATATTACATTTTCACAAAAAATTGGTATTTCTTGTGAAATATCTCTAAAATTGTGGAAAACAATCTGATGTTAAAAGTTTGAGGGAGACAAAAATAATGAGAATTACATATAAAATTGTAAGGGATTTTTCATTAGATGCCAGAAAAAAAAAATCCCGAGAGCTAGATCTAAAAATGATGATTTTTTTTTTACAGAAAAAAAACTCAGCACCCTTGTAAGGGACATATGCAGAGGTACAAAAAGGGAGACACATTTGGGGGGGAATTAAACCAAGGCGTTATTCAACCAATCACTTTAAACAATGCAGAAACCATGACAATAAACAAATAAACAGACTATACCTTTGTAAGGGCTAGCTCACTTGCCAAGTCTTTATCTGCAGGGCTGGGAGGATAAGTCCCTTACCAACCTATCATCCCAAAGTCTAAGGAGGTACCTGTAAGCAAGGGCTCTTTGTGTTAGTCTCTGGCGAGTTCAAGGGTCCACTGTGCTTCTCTAAGGCCTTGATTATACTAAGTGCTGCAAGGTGGCAGTGCTATTCTGTGATGTCACCCAGCGCTGCAGGAAGCAGCATCTTGATTATACCAGGGAGGGAGAGCAGAGGAGGCTTGGAGGAGTGGCGGAGGCGTGGCCGTGTGCGGTTCACCCTAATTGGCTGAACCACACACGTGACATGGTCGTCGCAAGAAAAATACAGATTTCTCAATCTCTTCCCCAGCCGTCCACTTTGCAGTACGGCGCACCACGACCATCGTTTGCGGTATGAGTACTTTCATTGGATGTAAGTTACTTTTTTGGGCGTTGCGCGATGCCACTACACGTGACGCTAGTGAAACAAGTGTTATCCAATAGCGCTTAAATCTAAATAGTGATCCTATAAGTTAGAATACCTTAAATATTAATGTGAATACTGTGTAAAAGGTGATTATTTTAATCAATAAACCTTATAGTGCTTTGTGATATTTCAAGCAAGTAAAAGTGATACAGTGCATATACAGTAAATGAAATATATACAAACAACTTGGTCAGATGCTGCTCAACCTTTGATAGGGATTACTTTCTTAATCCACATAGTTTACAGATGTCCAGGGAAATCAGGGAGTGCAAAAACATGAAAATAGAGAACATATACAAATTGTGCAATATGTCTGGAACTGGGATTTTGAAATCTAACTTCATTCGTCCAATAGATTTTATACTCACAGATTGCTCTGTGTTTAGGTGTATGTAAAAGTTTCTTTGTGCTGCAGTTTTCTCCCATATAGAAGCAGCAGCAACAGACAGCTTATGGCGGTATCTTCACAGCTTACCAGAAATTAATAGAAAGAGAAACAGACAGTGTAGACTGCAACATATGTTTTATCTGCAGTTAAAATGATACAAAATTCACTCACATGGTTTCAGAATCAAATGCGCGATTTGATCTTAAGATCTACGCGAACAGCGGAGGTCACAGAGCGGTCTCTCTGCTCGATACACTGGGGCAGTCTCATCTTTCGTCTCCCGCACTTCTGGGTTCGTTCCCCGAACAGGAACTCTTGCAATAGCTCGGGACGAACGGGTTGTGCTGTGTAGAGCCCAGCACAAGTTTCAGCTGGACACTCAATGTGCTTTAACACTCAACGCGTTTCTCCTCCTTGGAGGTTTCATCAGGAGTGTTTAATTGATAAAGACCGGTACTTTAAATACCTCTCCTGCCTTAGCTATTGGTTGAGGGTAAACCAATCCAAAACATCTAATTTACATAAGGAAATATATCGTAATAGTTACATAAAACACCATGATGAGCGCCACATAACATTAAATCTCCAAGCATACATGTATGGACTCAAAAAATACAAATATTAACACAAAACATTATACAATCTTTAAAAAGTACACGTGACGCTGCACGGGTTTTTGGTATAATGACAGCCTAATAGAGGTCTGGGTCCTGGTGTCTTGATGTCAGCACACAGAAGGTCTCCCTGTCAGTTCCCAGCAGGAGGGTTTTACACTTGTTTGATTAACCAGGTGGAGACTGGTTAATTGTCAAGCTAAAATTAATCAGCTCCCTGCTGGATTACTCAGACCCCTACAGGATTATACTGAAGCCTCCTTAAAACAGGATTAAATCCTTATATAGACTTGCGAGGTTTGTTTTATGCAGTTTTCTTTGTTTATCCACAATAAATCTGTACTTTCTTAATGAAAATCTGCAAATAGCGGCAGAGAAATAAAATGAAGTGGTAATTCTGCAGATATGAAAACAGCTGGTTTTGCCCAACTCTATTTAGCATTGAAGTTTATTCATTTGTGGTTTTTTTTTGGTTTTTTTTAAATATTAGATTATTGAATTTTCCCTGCTGGTGGTTGTATTTTGACCTAATAGTATTTGCTGTCTGTGCAGCAATTTAGATGTCACTGCAAGCAAGCACAGCACCTACTGTCCAGATCATATTTTTGTTTTTTGTTTTATTTTGGAATGACCATAAGTGTGTATTAAACAGTTAGGTAAATCTTCAGATGACTGAGACATCATCAATACTCCTATGAACCAAAACATGACATTATCCCAGCAAAAGGTCTGACTATCTTGGATTTAAAGATTGTGTTTAAGGATATTTTTTATTAGAGTTTTATTACCTCCTGTTTTGTCATTTATTATTTGGCCTTTTGTGTGGTTCTTAGCAAACTATAGTGATCATAATGAACCGGCTCTAACATGCAGCAGTTCAAATGGTAAATCCAGGCGAGCATTTGGTTTGATAATTAGCCACCGGTATTGATAGGCACTGCATTTAGGTTTTAGGCTGACTCGTATATCGCAAGCTAATCCCTACAGTGCATCAATCATAAAGTTCAACATGTACTCAAAGATGGACCCATATGCTAAGTATAGAAAGGGTCCAAAAGTTTAAAAGAAATGTCCCGACGTACGTTTCACTCCGGAGAGGGAACGTCAACTAGGGCAGCGGGGCGCAAACTGGGGGGCGTTACAGCTGATTATTTTCAATAACTGTACACCTTATGTTATTTTGCACCCATGAAAGGAATTCATGATTAATGAATGTCCCTATAATAATATTTTATTTATATAAATATATATATATATATATATATATATATATATGTATATATATATATATATATATATATATATAAATAAAATATTATTATAGGGACATTATATATATTATATATATATATTATTATATATATATATAACCAGTGTTCGACAAACCTATACATTTGCTCGCCCCGAGCGAGTGGATTTAACCCCCGGGCGAGTCAATATTGGCCCAAGCAGCACACGTTTGGTACTAGGTGGCGAGTAGATTTTTTTGTGTGGCGAGTAGATTTTTTGGTGATTTGTCAACCACTGTATATAACCATGTACATTGTATTCCTAGGACTATATTCACATTCCCAAGAGCCAAACATTTCCTTATCTTTCTCCTGGAATAGACAGCTTCCTGAAGAATGGCTCAGGGTATGCGCATCATGGCAGGAGCCAGGAAAGCTTGCAACCCCATTCAGATTTTTTTCATTGGCATCACACACCTCTTGGACATTGAGAGAATGAAAATTCTTGCGGTTTCAACTTGTACTTCTCTTTCTGTGGGTGACACCAGAGCTGTGCGTGTGTAATCTATTGCTTTCATCATGTTTGGGAAAAAAGCAATCCCATAAACATTACATTCTAGCTCCTGCCACACTGCCCTCTCACTGGGGAACTTCATACTGTATATTCTCCAGTGTGCCTTGTCAGAGCATGCAGAAATTGCTGAAAGCAGTGTGAGAATGTGGATTGCACTATGCAACTGACTGCCCCCACTGTGCACCGAAAAAGACCTTGAGGCTAAATAGTGTAATGAGCACAGCATTTTCACAAGTCCAGGAACAGCATTACTGCTGCTTGTGAGTGGGTCTAACTCTGCTCACTCTTAGTTGTTCATAAATATCCATAATAGGTGCTGTGCTCCACCGATTGCGGCCTATAGCCCCGGCTCCATCAGACCAAGGAGAGCCAGCCTTTCTCTAAATATTATGTCCCTAATAACTCTCCTCCTCTTCTGTAGAAGTGCTTTCCTATCTCTCCTCCACTCACTTTCTCCTCCGACCACCTGTCTATCAGTCTTTGCTCCTCTTCCTTTGATCTGGCAATAGCTCTTTCCTCAACTCTCCTCTTTGTAATACAATGACAGCCTTCATCTTGCCTTCTGACAAATGGTTCCTACAGGACTTCCTTTTATACCACACTAATTGCTAATATTCTGATAATTAGATCACATAATTGATAAATTGTCCAATAATCACTGCATCTAATGCTTTACTAGAGATACTGTAGGTGCATTTTTCGCCGAGATTCGAATCCGCAACGAATTTGCAAGTCCCTTTGAGCTGCGGATTTTTGCAAATCAGTCTCGAAAAGGTACATTCGCTTTTTTTTTTCTATCACTGAAAATTCGTAAACAAATTCTGAATTTTAAACATCCACATTTGCAAATGTATTACACTGTATAAAAATCCCTCCTTCAAGGAGCCCACCAACATACTAATTTAGCCAACAGCCCAATCCCACACATCTTCTCCCTTCCCTCACAATCACAAATTGAACAACCACAGTAAAAGAGGAGTTTGGAGATTAGCGCATGCGAGCGCAGATTCGGATTTTGTTTAAAATCCGCAATCAAATGCGATAGCGGGTTCAAGAGCATCCGAAATAATGTGTTACTGACTAATCCACCTGAAATTATCTGCACACAGAGCAGGTTTTGATAAAAAAAAAATATATACTTAATAGTATAAATTATTAAAATAGTGTAGTGTCATCTTGTTAGTGTCGTCTTGTTTTCAGTTCTATTAGAAGAATGTCACTATTATTGGGGATTAATGCATGAGGTTTTTGTGTGGGGAAAATAGGTTGTGCATAATTAATTTAGGAGATAATTTTTGGGCCTATTGTTTAAGCTATATGGGGTTACTGGCTTGTGTATAACAGCAGTTTTTAAGCCATTGTGATACAATGTATTTGTTTTAAATATGTGTAATGGGTATTCCCCCACCTAATCGCATATAGTGTGTGTGCGGGGAACCTAATGTTACCAGGTGTGGTGCTTTATACCTGTCAGGCTCACAGGAGGCCAGAGCCTCCGCTAGTGAGAGCCTGGGGTGAATCCTCTGGAACGTTTCTTGTCAGCGCCTCCACCTATGTGAGATTCTAGGAGTGTAGAGTGGCCCTCACATAGGAACATCCATAAAGTAACCAGCCCACACCAAAGGTTATGGTTAAAAGGGTTTACTATATGGCAAATAACACAACACAACATACTTCAACAATATGACATTGACAGTGTCCCTCTATAACACTAATAGGCACAACTACCTGGTCACCATGCCGGGCTTTGTCCCCGACACGTTATATCAATAGTCCCAAATGTCCCATAATACCCCAAGTGACTAACTGTTGGTAAAGTTGGTGCACTTATAGATACCTGCCCGGGCAGACGTCCATGCCCGGGTGTAAAGCTCTTCAAAAAGGGTTTGACGCAGGAACAGGAATCCGCCTCCGCGTGAGGTGTCTCCCTCGTGGAGCGTCGCACCCACAGAATGTCTCATGTAGTAGAGCCTGTCTGAGCCCAGACGCAGGCCGCGATCACTGAGTGCAACTGGCACCGGTGATATCACATAGAACTGGGTACTATAGAAAGCAAACCCCCCCCTTGCACTGAAAGGGGCCTTTCCTGAAACTGCCAACTAATTGCTGTTCTTTTCTTGGGGTTGAGGAGGAGCGCAGGATAAGCTCGTGATATGTAAAAAAATATAAAAATATATATAGTGCAGATGGTAATTCACTGCTACAGAAAATATCAAAAACGTAAGAAATGAACTCACAAAAATCGTATTAAATCACCGCATGTCAGAGAACCTTCTCTCTCTGACTGGTGCCCTTTGTGTAACTGGAGTCTGTATACCTCTCAGTGAAGTGGATGATATGAAAATAAAGAAAACCACAAATAGTGCATATAGTATGAACTATACATATGTATTATACACAGGTATTCAGGAAACTCACATTTTCCATAATAAAGATGGGTGGTGGAGAGAACCGCCGATAGAAGGTGGGTTGAGAAGTAAGCTGCTGCTCGGTGCTTCACTTTCCCCTCACAGTGTAGTGCCGTATCAGTGCCGTCGCGTCACTTCCGGTTTCGCGTCACGGGTGAGGGCGGGAGGCCAGAATGGGAGCAATCTCAGCAGTAGTTTGCCAGTCCTTCCAGGCGCAGGATCTCTCAGAACTCTCAGAACAGGAGTACCTGACGAAGCTGTTGCGAAACGCGTAGAGTTAGAGTTCTGAGAGATCCTGTGCCTGGAAGGACTGGCAAACTACTGCTGAGATTGCTCCCATTCTGGCCTCCCGCCCTCACCCGTGAGTTTCCTGAATACCTGTGTATAATACATATGTATAGTTCATACTATATGCACTATTTGTGGTTTTCTTTATTTTCATATCATCCACTTCACTGAGAGATATACAGACTCCAGTTACACAAAGGGCTCCAGTCAGAGAGAGAAGGATCTCTGACATGCGGTGATTTAATACGATTTTTGTGAGTTCATTTCTTACGTTTTTGATATTTTCTGTAGCAGTGAATTACCATCTGCACTATATATATTTTTATATTTTTTTTACATATCACGAGCTTATCCTGCGCTCCTCCTCAACCCCAAGAAAAGAATACTCTACATCCTGGGATTTGGAACGGTCCCACCAGAGGAAGTTGAGCTGCTGTTGTACACTATATTTCATTTTATTTAGCACTATATGGTGTAAGGTTTATTGTGTGTACTTAAGGTGTGTCACTTATCACACTAATTAATATACTGTTTAGGAAGCGCCCAGTCCATCCACTTCCCCCACTCCCCCACCCACTGTAACTAATTGCTGTGGCTGCACTGCAAGCCACACTGTCTCTTCTTGTCATAGCACACAGCACTGCAGCTGTGTCACTGACAAGACTCAGACTCAGATAAGGGCAGAGTCCCTACCTAAGGGGCCTTCCCTATGAACTTACCCACTAACCTAGTGGGGAGTGGGGCCTACCTTGGCCTGGGGTGTCTGTGGCCTAGTACAGCAGAGTACTGCTCTCTGTACACTAGCTTCCCCAATCGCTTCCTGGATTCAACTGACAAACCCTGTCTGCACACAACAATGTATCTTCTTTGCTGCAGGAGAAGCTGCCAGCTCTATTGGCTGTCTGGCTGCCTGTGACCAGGGTGAAAGTGCAGTCCCCAGAGGCTGCTGGGAATTGTAGTTCTTGGTACAGCTCTTTCCTATGGGGACCGCGTGCGCGATCTTTACTGCGCATGTCTGAAGCTGCAATGACCGCCGCCACTCTCAACTGAGCATGCGCAACTTCCAATAGCTCCTGCACACATGCAATGTCTGCACCTAGGCCTGCCAACCTCAGCGCATTGCACGAACCTCGTGCCAACCACAACATGGCCGCCGTGGCTATCTGCGCATGCGCAACCCTTCATTGCGAGCATCAGGACCCCGACGGCGCCGGCCCAGATGGCGGCGCCAACCGGGAGAAGTCGCCATCCCCTTCCCCCACTGCCACAGGGTAAGGCAGGGGGCAAAGGAAGATCAGGGGAACCGGGGGTGACCCCCTTATACTCTCCCCCTGGTTGAAACACCATCGTCCCCGCTTGGAGAACAGCATCACATTACAGAAAGTTACACAATAAAAATGCATTGCATAAACTGTACAACTTAACAGGTTGACTTTAGCATCACTGATACATGGCATATCACACACAGTAATACCCGAGGCCAGCTGAGTGTTAGCTGTTTGCTGAGACCAATTGTGGGGTGCCCCTAACTGATAATGTGGGGGTACCTCACTTTGACTTTTGTGAGCCTCCGCCTGGGTAGTCTCCGTTACTGACACTGGAGTCTCTGTAGACTCTTTGAGATTGTGGTCATGTGCAACAGTCACTGGTTCCATACTACTTCCTCCCCCTGGTGGAAGGAATAGCACAGTGTCTCTTGGCCAGACCTTTACCCGGCCATCCGCGGCATGGATGCGGTAGTCTAGGAGATCTTGAACTTTTCCTCGGTCCACCACATGGCGAATGAAATGCTCCATGTCGCGCTTAGACGAGGCAAATTTCACTGGATCACCCACAACACAGTCCTTGTCCCTAAGCACTTGGGAGGCTTCCACTGGAGAGCGAGCGCTTAGCAAGGTCTCTATACTTAAAGTCTCTGTCACATTCTGCTGGGGGTAAAGGGTTGATACCTTACCACTGCTGTGATTCACAGTGGCCAACAGGTCCTTGGGGACACTGACGGTTACCACCTCGGCTGTCTTAGAACCTGTCCCCGGCACATCTGGGGCAGTCCACTCACTTTCTGGAAACTCGGAAGTATTGGATCCCAGTCCTGGGACCATTTTGGTTGGAGCGCACAGGCTCACACTCAGTTCATGGTGTCACACGGATGTCCAGCGACGTTCTGCTGCTCAGCATGAACTTTAGTTGGGGCCTTTTCCATGGCCACCTCCATCGGAGCCTGTGGGGAATAAGGAGGTTCCTCACCACTCCGCTGGCTTCCTCTTCCTCCGGTCCCATCTCTGAATATCCCTCCGACACACTGGGAGTCGCCACGGCCGTGGGACTCTTCCACGGCTCCGGCCGCACCAACACTTGCTCCGGTGCCACTAGCGGAAGTGCACCTAACTTTTCCTGGGCATTCACCTTACCCTTGGCATGGTTAGAAGGTACTGACCCAAGCCTGGGACCGATGGTACCATTGTAGTAGGCCAGACTAGCAGTGGTAGGGCACACGAGCCCACAGCAGGGTCCGCAGCAAATGGGATAAATGTCTCTTTATCTTCAGCTTCACTTGTGTGGTCTGCCGGCTGGTGCATCACCACGGCTGGTTGTTGGTCGCTGGAATCACTAAGAGAGGATGGGGGTAGAGACACCTTACCCTGTGATTCCGTAATCTGCAGTCCTGAGTGTGGAACCGAGTCTAGAACCGGGGTGCACGGACACCCTTGAACATTTGTTATAGCATACTGACTCAGTGCGTCCGCAGCATTGCAGCTGTAAATGTTGGTCAACGTAGCTTGAAAATCTTGTGGTTCTAGAGCAGAGTCTAGAACCGGGGTTATAGCATG
The DNA here is from genome assembly GCF_040206685.1 of Ascaphus truei. Lineage (NCBI taxonomy): Eukaryota > Metazoa > Chordata > Amphibia > Anura > Ascaphidae > Ascaphus > Ascaphus truei. Next base: position 162,557,046 of record NC_134484.1, on the reverse strand, counting down.
TGGAGCCTCCGAAACTTCCGTGGTTGAGGTAGAGGGGTTAACAGCATCGATTTCCCCAGTAGAGAGGTCATTCGCATCTTTCTCTGCTGGTTCCGGCTCTGGAACCGACTTTGGAACCGGATCTGGAACCGAGGTTAGAGTGCTTGAGCCCTCCGAAACTTCTGTGAGGGGGGTAGAGTGGTTAGCTACACTGACAAGCTCAGTATTGAAGTCGACCGTTTTTCCGCTGTGGGTTCTGCAGACTGCAGCAGCACGGCCTTCAGGAGCTGTGCCCCGCAGCAGGCACATTTGAGTCCCCTGGCCAATTCACAAAATGAGCAGTCACATTTGTTACAGACACATTGTATGCATCCCTCCTCGCTCACATTTGCCACCCGATATTCTATCAGTCGCTTCAAGGAGTCAAAGTCCATACTACCAGACAAACTCAATAATTTTGGTAAGCACTGGCACAAAAGAAAGGATACGTTCCCTCCCGTTGTCGGCCAGACTCCATACAGCTGAGGGTGGGTTTCTCTGCATCCAGTACTTTCTTTAGGGGGAACAGCAGTTACTGGTTGTAGCTCACTGTGCTTGCTCCCCCTGGTGGAATTTATAGGAGGGGTGGCACACTCTTTCAAGGAGTGTTTCTGGTTCTGCACTGCGCCACACAGTTGGCGGGGGCGGGGCTTAGGTTTTCCCGCCAATCCCGGACAGCTATCTGCAAGGTAATTCGGCGCCGCCTTGAGCGCAGCAGCACGCGCACGCTTCCAACTTGGGGAAAGTTGCCATGGCGCTAGGTCAGCGTAGACTGAAGGGTAACCCTCAGGGGGGCCCCCTGGCATAAACAGTGAGGACGGTGCCTCTGACAGGCATATATCCCACGTGGGTGCCACCACAAAAAGTATCGATCTCCACATGGACGTGGGGTCTTGATCTTCATCTAAAATACAGGCGTACGGCTATGGATTTTACCATATGATCACAGACCACCACGTCTGATATATTTGCGGGAAGGCCTCCTACGGCCACCACGCCGCGGGGGTTAAAATCTTGCCTCAAGGCGAGGACCTCGTGTCTGGACTTTACAAACATTTTTGGAGAAAAAAAATCTATAGGCACCCCAGGTCTGGATCTCAGCAGCGCCTCCAAATGTAACGGGTATTCCCCCACCCAATCGCATATAGTGTGTGTGTGGGGAACCAAATGTTACCAGGTGTGGTGCGCTATACCTGTCAGGCTCATAGGAGGCCTGAGCCTCTGCTAGTGAGAGCCTGGGGTGAATCCTCTGGAACGTTTCTTGTCAGCGCCTCCACCTATGTGAGATTCTAGGAGTGTAGAGTGGCCCTCACATAGGAACATCCATAAAGTGACCAGCCCACACCAAAGGTTGTGGCTAAAAGGGTTTACTATATGGCAAATAACACAACACAACATGCTTCAACAATATGACATTGACAGTGTCCCTCTATAACACTAATAAGCACAACTACCCTGTCACCACGCAGGGCTTTGTACCCCACACCTTATATCAATAGTCCCAAATGTCCCACAATACCCCAAGTGAGTGACTGTTGGTAAAGTTGGTGCACTTATAGATACCTGCCCGGGCACACGTCCGTGCGTAAAGCTCTTAAAAAAGGGTCTGACGCAGGAACAGGAATCCGCCTCCAGATGGCGGCGCCAACCGGGAGAAGTCGCCGTCCCCTTCCCCCACTGCCACAAGGGTAAGGCAGGGGGCAAAGGAAGATCAAGGGAACCTGGGGTGACCCCATTACATATGGTATGTCAGTGGGATTTAAGATTAATACAGATAAAGCATGATTTATGTTCCGCAGCCCCATGAAAGTGTGCACCTAATCTGCAGCCTTGCCATGCACCTCGCTGCACTCAGTCGCACAGACCTTGTTTGTGGTCAGACAGAATTATTTGTGTTGTTGCAATCCAGTGCCTGTCCTGCAAGTGGCACATTGAATATCTTTGCCTATGATACTCTGACTGGTACAGTGTTTGAAGCAGGTGTCTGAATAGAAGATAAAATGTACACGTCATCTCTACTGTGACAGTTTCACACTTTATTAATGCACCACTATGCATTAACCAAATCTGTCTCTTAACTTTTGTACTGTGCATGGCATGAGATATGGTGTTTACTCCATGCCCCACAAGACCGGTGTAACAGGGGAGTTATCCCTTTTCAGGTAATGTGCCTCTAATCCAGCAGTGTGGTGGTTAACTGCTGGTAGTCAATTAACAAACACCACCTGCCTGATTAGATTGCTTAGAAAAGCCTGTCTTTTGAGACAGGAAGGGAGACTCCTTAGCTCACCCCTGAGCTGAACTTGGAGACAGAGCAGAGATTGTTCCTAAATCTCACACAACTTGTGAGACTGACATGGGGACAGTTGTCTTGAGCATCTCAGAAGAAACGGCAGTGCTGCTTTCAAGACACAGGGGAAACTTCTAAACCTGAACGCTGACACACCCTGAGGAAAAGGGAACAACCAGGGACAGAGACGATTTCCCCTCCAAACCACAACAAACAGATAAGACTTTAATTTACAAGACTTTTTATATCTGTTCATTTCATGCTATATGTTTGGGGCTGGGAGACATGCTTATCTAAAGGGAGTGGTGGATTGCATAGTATTTCACTAGAAATACTCCCAAGTGAAGAGAAGCTTTGTTTACCCCTTGTTTGGATGGTTTCCTGATATTAAGGAAACAGGCGCAATAAAAGCCTTATTTAATTTCACTATAACCAGTCTCCCTTGCATACCTCTGTGAGCGTCCGCCTACACCGGTTTGCAGATATACCTATATAATACATTGCACAATTCAAGTTGGGACAGATAAGAGTGTAACTCTATCTGAGATCTATGAGTATATCATTGAGAAGTACCCATTCTACAAAAAACACCAACCCAAAAAGGCTGGAAGAATACGTCTACATATGACACCTTACAAACTTAGCCCCGCCCAGCAACAAATGCTGCCCCTTTGAGATCAGCGGTCCTGTACATAAAAGAAACACAAAGAGGAGGTGCTTTTAGGCGCTGAAATTCCTTGGAAATGGGGATGTGACAAGTAATAAAATAAAATAATAATAAAATAATACTAGCAGGGCAGCCAGGAAAACACTGGTATGAACAACACCAGAAACACAACAAGGAACAGATACAAACCAGCGCCCGTATAGATAATGTCCAATAAGTCCCAAATAGAGTCCAAATAAGGGGGTAGAGGATTCCAAATGGTCCAATCAGGAAAAGATCTCCATTCAGGGGGTCCGTGGCATATGGACAAAGACAAAAAAGAAAATCATAGTGTAACCTGTATCAGTTAAAAACAAACAAGCAACAAAAAACAAGCCACAAAAAACATACACTTAACACTAAAGCTGAAGATAAATAACTATTTATTAAAACAGAGGAGCCTGCTGCAGCGGATCATCAAGGGGTTAAAACCCAAAACCCTACTTACAGCAGGACCGGAACAAATGAGCGTGGGATCGCCAAGCAGGGTCAGGTGTCAGGAGCAAAGAGGGTCCTCTGTGAGCTCTCAGATGCGTGGTGTCACTGGTGTATGTCGTGTACTGAGTCCGACCTCAGGAAGTTCCAAGATGTATGCAGAGGGGGGGGGGGGGGTAAGCCACACATAGCTACACTCATCGATCACAGCTTCTCTTGCGATGACGTCATATCCTGCTGGGTAGATCCAAAACGCTGCACACAGCCAGCTTTCTCCAAGGCGCCGTGACTTTTGACCCTACGCGTTTCGTGACTGACGTCACTTCCTCATGGGATGGTTTAGTGGGGGTGAAGTCTTGTTATATGCACCTCACTCGACACTGATTGGACAGGCATACATTGAATCCAATAAAGTTTAAAATTCAGCTTCTGACAAAACGAACTAGAACTTGGACAGACATATAAACAAATACAAAACTTACAAACACCTAACATTATAAAAAAGAGATAGTGACAATAAAAATAAAAACAAATTATTTTGACATAATATAACAAATACTAGTATAAATAATATTAATACTTCTAATAATAATAATTTCTGAATGTCTCTCTGCTATATCATCCTGGATGGCCCTCCGACGCCTTAAACTCAACATGGCTAAAACAGAGCTCCTCATACTTCCTCCCAAACCTGGCCCTACTACCTCCTTCCACATTACTGTTGGAACTACAATCATTCACCCAGTAGCCCAAGCACGCTGCCTAGGGGTTACATTCGACTCCTCTCTCACATTCGCCCCTCACATTCAAAACATTTCTAAAACTTGTCGCTTTTTCCTCCGCAATATAACTAAGATACGCCCTTTCCTCTGTTGTTCGACTGCTAAAACTCTGACTCAGGCCCTCATTCTCTCCCGTCTTGATTACTGTAACCTCCTGCTGTCCGGCCTTCCTGCCTCTCACCTGTCTCCCCTACAATCTATCCTAAATGCTGCTGCCAGAATCACTCTACTCTTTCCTAGATCTGTCTCAGCATCTCCCCTCCTGAAATCCCTCTCCTGGCTTATGATCAAATCCCGCATCTCACACTCCATTCTTCTCCTCACTTTTAAAGCTTTACATTCTTCTGCCCCTCCTTACATCTCATCCCTAATTTCTCGGTATGCACCATCTAGACTCTTGCGTTCTTCTCAAGGTTGTCTTCTTTCTACTCCCTTTGTATCTAAAGCCCTCTCCCGCCTTAAACCTTTTTCACTGACTGCCCCACACCTCTGGAATGCCCTTCCTCTCAGTACCCGACTAGCACCCTCTCTATCCACCTTTAAGACCCACCTTAAGACACACTTGCTTAATGAAGCATATGAATAGCACTGTGGATATTCTAAACACGATACATAATGCTTGGCCCCCTGCAGACGCACTTATCAGAACTCCCTCCTACTGTCTCTGTACGTTCTCCCTACCTACCAATTAGACTGTAAGCTCCTCGGGGCAGGGACTCCTCTTCCGAAATGTTACTTTTATGTCTAAAGCACTTATTCCCATGATCTGTTATTTATATTATCTGTTATTTATTTGATTACCACATGTATTACTACTGTGAAGCGCTATGTACACTAATGGCGCTATATAAATAAAGACATACAATACAATACAATACAGTCATAAATGCAAACTGTGAATAATCAGAGATAGTTGGAATATTGAATAATCTAAATGGTCTAGATAGATAGCTGTTAAGGAAAAAAATGGGGGAAAATAAAAGGGGAGGGAAAACAAAAAGGGAAACGGAAGGGAAAAAAAGAAATATAATAAAATAATAAAATAATATAATCAATATCCGGAAAAAAAAAAAAAAATGGCACATATACAAAAGACCCTTTCTATTTAGACCCCTAGATCAAAGTCTAAATTCAAGCCGTTTGGAGAGAGGGTTCTAAGCTCATAAATCCAGAACGCTTCATGTCTGCTGATCTGGTTGAGCTTACCGCCCCCCCCCCCTCCAACTGGTAGTGGCAGTTTCAATTGCCTGACAACAAAGACCTCTGGGGTCTTGATTGTGGCAAATTAAAAAATGATTAGACACACTATGGGTTGTTAGACCCTTTTTGATATTATACACGTGTGCGTAGATTCTTCTTTGGAAGGACCTCCCAGTACGCCCTACATACTGTAGGCCACAGGGACAGGTAAGTAGATAGATTACATATGCTGAATGGCAATTAATGAAGGATTTCACTGAATACATTTTTGAGTTAACATTAGACTTAAACATTGTGCCTGTCTTACCATATATACAGGCAGTGCACCTTGTGCATGTAAAAAAGCCATTTACTGCATTAGACAGTGGACAACTAGGTGCTACTAAAGATTTCAGATTGTTAGTCTTAGTGAAAATTATATTCGGAGTGGGGGTAAGTACCTGTGCCAGAGTGTTATCTCTTAAAAGAATAGGCCAATACTTCTTTAACACGTCTTATACATGGTGCCAAATGCTGCCCCTTTGAGATCAGTGGTGCTGTACATAAAAGCTCACAGAAATTGCTTAGCCAAACTCACTGATCTTGATCAGAGGTAACTCTTGTTCTCTTGTTTTTTCAGATACTGTATCTTGTGCTTTAACAATGGATCGATCCAGATTCTATGGACGTAAAAACCTGCTTACTGCTGCTGCTGTCCTAGTCAAAATCCTGAGAAAGCAAAAGATGCCAGCTGTACCTGAAACTCCAAAAAACAAAAAGGCTAAAGTAGGGAAAGAAAACCGAACAGCACCCAAAACTACCAAGGTGAAGAATCCGCAAATGGCGTGAAGAAAGAAGAAGATGGTCAAAACCCTTTCCACTCAAGTTTTTTGGGGTAAAGGTACCTGCTTCTGCACGTGGCACCCCCCATTCCCATCGCTCCAAGCTAAGGACTCTGCTCACCTTGTCCTGGATCCAGAGCAGCCCAACTCAGTCCCAGCTCACGTCGCACCGGACCCAACATAGCCTAAGCCAGTCTCAGCTCACCTCGCACTGGACACAGGAAAGCTCAAGCTAGTCCCAGCTCACCTCGCACCAGACCAAGCAAAGCCTAACCTTGTCCTTGCTCACCTCACCCTGGATTCAGCTGAGCCCAACCTGATACCAGCTCACTTGGCAATGGAACAAGCAAAGTTCAACCATGTCCCTGCTCACCTTGCACTGGACCCAGTAAAGCTCAAGCCAGTCCCAGCTCATCTCGTCCCAGATCCAGCTCGGTAAGACGTATGTTAGCACTGTCGGTGGATTTTGAATACCGCCCCAATGCAGCCATACAGGGACAGAATGGAAGCAAAGTTGGGCCTCATTTTAGAGAGAATGGAGATGGATATTGCGGGTCTCTAATCTATTCTCGGCCCAAAGTAGCAGGAGAGAGCAAGATATCTGGAGGCACCCTCCACACCCTCTGTGTCTCCGTGCTAAACCCTGATGTTACAGAACATCCAAGGAGGAAATTATGGCTACGAACCCCTTGACGGAGGGAGAGACCTGCAGGAAAGTCGGTGCCTTCTGTCCAAGGCGCACCACAGAGGCAAAGACCAGAGATGATCCATGGGAATGCAGTAGGTGACATCCCGCTTTCTGTTAAACTAATGGAAACTCTGTCAAGATATGCAACAAACTGCGCAGGACAGCCACATCGGTTTGCCCTGCTAAGTTTCAAACACCATGTCAGTTTTCAGCAGTAGTCCCAGTGGTGCAAACAAGTAAACTTTGACGGCTCGAGAGGAAGAGGGGGATTCCCATCAAATTGAGGAGAGTCATTATAGACGAACTGAAGAAGCCGTTTAAAATGAGCAATGCACAATTCAAGACTGTCAAAGACAGCATCAATGCAATTTTGCGGCATCAGAGGACTCTGGGTTGAGTCTTTCGAGCAAAGAAGATGAATTTATGAACTAAATAAATAAAGTTTTACATAAAAAAAATGTTATCAAATAAATAGGTTTGTAAACCCTTATCGAAGACAATCTTGGCAGGTAAGCCGTGCAGGCAGAATATCTCCCTGATGCAAATGTCTGTCAGCTCAGGAGCAGAGAGAAGTTTCTTCAGAGGGATGAAATGTGCCTGTTTGGAGAAGCAGTCAACCATGACCAGGTTTACCGATGTGATATGGTGACCGAGAGAGTGTGTAAAGAGAAAATAGAACAGGTGCCAGGACAGACCCTTGAGGTATGCCCACAGATAGATCAACTGAGGTGGGGTTAGCAAACGAGAACCTGAAAGTACGATGGTAGAGGTAAGAGGAAATCCAGGATAGAGCTGTATTACGTATACCAAGTGTATGGAGAATGTGAAGGTGAAGAGGGTTGGCCACAGTATCAAAGGCTACAGAGGTCAAGTAATATGAGCAAAGTGTAATGACCTTTGTCTTTTGCAGCATAGAGGTCATTAGTTATTTTGGTGAGGCTGTTTCAGTGGGGTGAGCAGTGCGGACGAGTAGGTGGTGAGAAAATGCAGTAAGCAAGAGAGCACAATGCATTCAAGGAGTTTAGAGGTCAAAGGCAGGAGGGAGACAGGGCAATAATTACAGAGAAAGGTAGGGTCAAGCTTGTTGATTTTGAGTAAGGGTATAACTTTTGCATACTTGGAGGTGGGAAAGGTACCAGAGTAGAAGGAGGTGTTGAAAATATGTGTGAGGATATGTGTGTAGGTGTTAGAATAGAAGCAAGAAGTTTTGAGGAGATGGGATGGAATTGGGTAAAGAGGGCAAGTGTTAGAGGGATAAGAGGAGATCAGCAGTGACACGTCCTCCTCTGTGATAGAGGAAAAGGATATAAGGAAGTCAAGAAGAGAGTTAGGAAGAGATGTAGAATGTGAATAGGATACAGAGGGGAAGTCTTGATTAATGGAATCCACCTTTGTCTTGAACTAATTGCCTAGTATTCTTAATAAATTTAACATGGTATTATTGTAGCTTGCTAGCCAATGCTGCTACGAATGGGTAAATATTGAATACATAAAGCTTATTAGGGCAAGGCATACCCACCTGGTGACTGACCAAAACATTAAACATGATGTTGTATTTTGTATTAAATAAATAAACTATGCTTTAGGCTATAAAAAACTACAACAAACATTCACCTGTGAGCAGGTGCATCACTTACACCTAAGGATATATTAGGCTAACACTGTTTTAATATGTGTAAGCTTTATATTTCTTCATAGGCAATATGTTATTTAATGCTCTTTTACATAATGTTAGGATAATGATGTCCTGCCTGGGAGAGATGGCAAATATTGGTGTGACTTATTTTGT